>NC_134868.1:40008020-40185573 GCF_049852395.1 Peromyscus maniculatus bairdii
CCAGATGGCAGTGGTGGAAGCCAGTCCTCTTCTTTAGTCCTCCTCTTATCTGCAGAAATATTAATTCCCTTGGTTCTTATTGGTTCTTGGTTCTCTTCTGCTTTCAAAATGATTTCCTCTTCTTTGGGACAGGGGCCTTTCTGTGTAGCTCAGGCTGGTCTAGACCCCATCATCTTCCCGGTTTGGCAGCTAGGATTACAGGTATGACCTACTACATCTAGCCTTTGAAAGAAATGTTCTTGTATCTAATCTGACTTTTCTGTTCGAAATAGGAGGGTTGCTCTTTGAAAAAGTACCACATATAACATGGAAGCTGAAACTACACACAGACCATAGTTTAAAATATCTTTCTGCTTAGTCATCTGTGATTTTGAAATTCAGCTGATTTCACTCTTTGAAGGACATAATTTTTTTTTTAATCCTCAGAACTGTAAATATGACATTTCACTGCCTTTCTGGGTTTTTAGAATCTGATGACAGTCTGATTTTTATTTCTTTTTATAGGCTTTAAAAAAAGGCTTTTCAGTGAGAAATAGCAGTTTTGAGGGTAGAGCTGTGTGTACCCCTTCCTGCAACTCTGGAGTTTGTTATCAGTCTTTAAGTGTTAGTTCTTGCCTTCCACCCTTTTGGAGACAGTGTCTCTTGTCACTACTGTGGGACTGTGAGCTTCTGGGGACTTTCTGAATCTGCTTCCCATCTTGCCCCAGGAACATGGGGATTGCAGACATGCATGTGCCACCATGGGTTTACATGGGCTCTAGGGAACTGAACTCAGGTCCTCATGCCGCAAGGTAAGTGCCATCCCACCAGGCCACCTCTCCCCAGGTGCTAAGTGGAAATTTTAGTAGATTGAATCTTCATGCCTCTCTCTCTGTTCACATACTTGAAGGCCTCATTGCTAATATGATGGTGTTTGTAGGTAAGGCTCTGGGAGATAACTGGGTTTAGATGAGGTCATGGGGGTTGGTCTCCACGATGCAATTGGTATGTTCAAAGGAAGAGGAAGACACAAGAGCCATCTCCTTGCTCCCCCAGTGTGAAGGTTCAGTGAGAGGATGACTCTCTGCAACTCACTAGGAGAACTCTTAATGGAAACCTGATCATATTAGCTCACTCCAAAATTAGATGCCCTAGTCTCCAGAACTGTAACAAGTATCCATCCACTGCTTAAGGCACCCAACATAAATTCATTTTGTCATAGTAGCAGGATACCCTTCCTATAAATAAAATTTCCATAAATACTCATGCTTCAGCCTTGTCCTGGCTAGTTTTATGTCAACTTGACACAAGCTAGAGTCATCAGAGGAAGGATTCTCACCTGAGAAAATGCCTCCACAAGATTAGGCAAGGCTGTGGGGCATTTTCTTAATTCATGATTGATGGGGGAGAGCCCAGCCCATTGGGTGGTGCTATTTCAGTGCAGGAGGTCTTGGGTCCTATAAGAAAGCAGGCTGAGCAAGCCATGGAGAATGAGCCAGTAACAGCACCCCTTCATGGCGTCTGCATCCACTCCTGCCTCCAGGTTGCTTAGTTCTGCTTATGTTCCTGCCATCATCGCTTTCGATGATGAACTGTTATATGAACTGTGAGTGAAATAAACCTACCACAGCAATAGCAATCCTAACTGAGGCAGCATCTCTACATTCTAGTCTGTCAGAACTCACACACCTCCTCCTATACTGCCTCAGAGGATTCAGTCTTCAGCTTCCCTGTAGTTGCTCTTCTCTGGAAGCTGATCTTTGCTCACCTCCTGGAATTTTCCTCTCCTGCACACAGAGCATGGTATGAGGCCAAACACTGAAGAGTCTGCTGTGCAGATTTCTGTATCACCTTTTTCCTGTGTAATTTCTTACTCTTGAGTATTCTGCACCACAAGTGTTAGCTGCTTCTACTCATGAATTTTGGTTTTTAGCCTCTTAGTTTGGATATTGCAGCTCTGTGCTGTCAATTATCCAATGTCTGCAAAGAGTTGTACACCTTGTCTCCACTTCTGGGAGTTTTTATAGGCAGCCTCGTCTGGTATCTGTACTTCATCATGTTTGGAAGCAAAAGCCTTACTACAGTATTTTCAAGGGGAAATTCAAAATAATTTATTTTCTCTTTAATTATTTTAAAATAAGAAGAAATTGCCTGCATCCAGTATTTGCTCAGAGTTCAGCTGAATGGTTTGCTGTGTGCCACATCGACCTTTGGAAGATGTTTGAAATTTCATGAATGAATGGTGGCATGCATAGCATTTTTAGTCTTGAAATTACAGTAGTCATTTTTCAACTTTATTTTTTTAAAGTCATTTGGGTCAAATTGTCTATGCTAACAAAGATGTCCTAATGGATAATGTATATTGTTCCATGCTGATGTTGAAGTTGACCTCTGCTTAATTTTCTGTCCCCTTTCTAGCCAAATTATTGCCTGTTTATTTTTCATTCTTTTAAAAAATGATATACATTGTATTAGTCAGGATTCTCAAGGAGAACAGAACTTGTAGAATGATTTTATATATATATAAAGGGGATTTATTAGAGTGTCTTACAGGCTGCGGTCTAGCTAGTCCAACAATGACTACCAATGGAAGGTCCAAGGATCCAATAGTTGTTGAGTCCACAGGCTGAATGTCTCATCTGGTCTTCAGTATACACCAGAATCCTGAAGAAATATGTACTAATGCCGGTGAAGGGGTGGGCTTGCTAACAAGAATGAGGGCAACAAGGCAAAGAGAGCAAGCTACCTTCTTCCATGTCCTGTATGTAGGCTGTCAACAGAAGGGGTGGCCCAGATTAAAGGTGGATCTTCCCACCTCAAGAGATCCAGATCAAAAGTGGGTCTTCCCATTTCAAATGATTTAATTAAGAAAAATTCCTCACAGGTGTACCCAGCCATTTGTGTTTTCGTTAATTCCAGATGTAGTCAGGTTGCCATCCAAATATAGCCATCACATGCAATATCTCACTAGACAGATGAGTGGCAGTTAAAATTTGTGGAGCCTTTCTCTGTGTGAGGTACTTTTACAATCATTGTACATGCATTGTATTGTTTGCTTCTGAAAGCAACCCTCTCTTGGGTAACACGACTATTATCTTACTTTTATTACCAGGTAAATATAAGTTTCTCAAAGTCACATTGATAATGAATGTGGATTTAGGATTTGAATTTAAATTGCCTGGTCCCAAAGTTGCAACTACAGCACTATTCTAGTCAACATTTGATTTTCCACTTACTATAGTTTGAACCGTATTCTTTTTAATATTCTCCTACAAATTATTACCAAGGTCTTTTATATATTCAATCATAAATGCCATCTCATAGTCAACTGATAACTCATTTTTGGACATTTTTTTGTTTTAAAATTCTATTTAAATAGTGACAGCCACATGTATCTATATATATATATATATATATATATATATATATATATATATATATTAGAAAAACCATCCTCATACATCTTTAGAAAAATTCTTTGAAATAAAATGGTCTAGAACCAATGGCAAGCCAGTTTTAAAACTGTAGTAGAAAGGTCAAAGCTTTCTTCCAGGAAATAGGTATCAAGTTTATACTTCTGCTGTGAATATCTCTCTTCCAGTCTTTTAGTGTAAAATTTGGCATTAACATTTAAACTAGAAACTCCTCTCATTATTTTTTAGCAGTCATTTCGCAGTTATTTCTCAAGATCACCTGTCCTTATGTTTTTCTCTTGTCCAGTATATATGGTGTTTGCATGGACGGGGATTGAACCCAGAACTTCATGATTGCTAGGTAAATAGTGTATTATTAGGCTCCACCCCTTGCTCAGAATTCTGTGCTTTTCAACATGCATTTGGAATTACTATGCTCCCTGCTTCTAGAGGATTAGTTTGTGAACCTGCTGTACAGATAAGACTTTTTTCCACTGACACTTGGAGACCTCACTATAACAATTTGCATTTGGTAGGTTTAAACAGTGGGATAATTACCTGGATAGCGTGGCTAAAATTATTATTAGAAAGTAAAGCAGGTTTTGAATTAATGCTCCTTACTTAAATATTATGATGATTTCTAGATCTCATTAACTCATGTACTATTTCCTTTTTATTTTATTTTTAAGTCTAATTATCACATTGTAATTAAAGTTTATATATTTGTACAGGAAAACAATTTACAAGATCCAATCTAGTTTATATAATAAAAAGATACTTGGATGATTTAAGAGATTTCAAAAAGCTAATATGCATTCTCTTCTCCCAGAGACATTTCTATGTTTCAAGTTCTATTTCTTACTAAGTATAAAGTCATCTCAATTAACGCTTCAAAAACTATTACCTAACAGCATTGTACTGTTTTTTCCACACACTCCCCCTGAAACTCTGTTTAGGTTACCACGACAAGACTTTTATCTTGATCTTTGGCTTTAGCAAGTAAGTTTTTGAGTAAAATAGAACCTACATTAATGAAAGTAACTACAAAGTTAATATCGATTTTGCCTCTCTTTTCCCTGTCTTTTTGGATTGTTTCCCCCAGATTTTTTTCCCCTCACTGTTTATTCACAGCGCTCTTTCTTGCTCTAGGTCTTTTCCTGTGTTGAGACATAAAAGGAAGCATCAGAGGCTTTGATCATGCCAGTTTGGGTTGTCAGTCTGCATCGGCAGCATTGAGGGCTTCACCCTCACACCAAGCTTGGGAATTCAGTCCGGCGTTTGTCTGTACTGACCACAACCTTTTATCTTTACCTAAGTCTTGGAAGATAATTTTTGAATGACTGTAGGATCATATTTGGAATCAGAAAACTACAGAAAGCCTTTTTTTCCTGTGGTATTTTATTCTACCTTTTAAAAATTGTATTTATTGGGGCTGGGAAGATGGTTCAGTGGTTAAAAGATCTGGCTGTTCTTCCAGAGGACCCACATTTGATTCCCAGTATCTACATGGTGACTCATGACCCTCTGTTACTCCAGTTCCAGGGAATATGACACCCTCTTCTGCCTCCACAGGCACACCATACACATGGTTCACAGACATACACACAAGCAAAATGCTATACACATAAAATATTTTAATGTTATGTATGAGTATTGTGGCTGCATGTTTAGGTGTGTATCATAGGTGTGCCTGATGCCCACAGAAGACAGAAAGGTCTTAGGGCTATCTAGGAGTTACAGATAGTTGGATGCTGCTGTGTGGGTTCTAGAAAATGAATCTGGGTCTTCAGCAAGAGCAGCAAGTGCTCTTAGATGGTGAGCCATCTCTCCAGCCCCTTATTCCATCACTTAAAGATATTCTGAACAGATGTCCTTTATTGGGTATCTAAAGCCTAGGAATGTAGATAATTTGGGGCAAATTGGATGACGAATAGAAAGGTCCAGTCATTATTCTTTTGCATGATAAGCTCTCCCACAGTTGGTTTGCTTCTTAAGGTTAGGAAGCAAGCTGTTCAAAATATTCAACATGTGTTCCAGATGGTTGTATCTTCAAATCTGAGACACTTCGGTCAAATATTTAGTTTTGGAAGCTTTTGTTTACATCCCCATTAATTCATCTATTGTTTGTTATTTTACATATTTGAGATTTTCAAGTGAAAGGTGTTGGAACAAATCACTATATAAAGACATGATTTGAATGTCACTATCGACCTAACATCTTCGTATGGCATATTCTAAAATCAAATAACAAGAAGTTGTATTTGAGAGCTCTTCCCTAGGTGGTATTTCTAGGTAAAATTAATTATTGTTTCTTATAAAGACTAATTTTTTTCTATGCTATAATTTTTGTCTTCTGTTTTCACACCTGCAGCCTCGGGAAAATAGGTCCTCCCTCCTCCCCACAAGAACACTGTGAGTTTTAATAATTTGCTGATAGGATGCATAACTTATTGGAAGCTATTATATTCATGCTTATGGCCTATTATCAACCAAGAGAGAGACAGATGGGCAGGCCTCAGATCAAAGCACACAGCTTCCATTTGTCCTCTCACAATGGGGTCATTAGTGTGAACTCTGCCTAGAATGATTTGTGGCTGATACTGCCAATTATGAATCTATCGTTACCTATCTGCGTGTAACACCGAGCCATGGTGACCAGGGTGTGTACCGGAGTTCAGTTCGATTGACATGGTTGGCGGACACATCCAGAGGCAGGGTTGACATTGTGTGACCTAAAGCTTCTACCACTTGAGTGATTAACAAGCCTGTATAGAGTTAAAAAGTCTGACCTGAAGTAAGTGAGATAGATTCAAAACAAAGTGAGAGATGCCGCTGCTATGTGGTTAAGTTTTCCTAACTGCAGAACATCTGGAGACAGAGCTGACATCGTGTGACCCAAAGCTTCTCCTCTTAGTCACATTGCCATCAGGGCTTCTACACAAACTGATCACTCTTGTCAAATTCCAAGGTCTAGAGAGTACCTCCTAGGATCCAACGGCTGAGGCAAGAACTCTCTGAGAAAAGCTAAATTCTTTATCACACAGTATCAGGTGTGAAGCTCACTTTTGAGGGCCGCAAGTGGAAATAGTGGGGGGACATTTCCATCAGACTTTGAACAGGCAAGTGATCTGTCATGTAGGAAGCTTACAGAAGTTGGTATGGATTTGTGTGTCATTAAGGAACTCAGCTGCTATTGGAACTGCTAGGTAGCTCTGCAGAAGCTGCTGGTAGTATTTGTCCTTTGGAAAATAGTAGGTTAATTCCTGCACTGACTAGTTATATATCAGCTTGATACAAGCTAGACTCAGTGGGAAGAGGAAACCTCAACTGAGAAAATGCTCCCACTGGATTGGCCTGTGGGGCATTCTCTTGATTAATGTTTGATGAGGGAGGGCCAACCCATTGTGGGTGGCACCACCTTTGGGCAGGTGGTTATAGGTATCACAAGGGAGCAGGCTGAGCAAGCCTTGAGCAAGCAATCCAGAAAGCAGCACCCCTTCATGACTTCTGCTGCCGTCCCTGCCTCCCCTGCTTGAGTTCCTTCCCTGACTTCCCACAGTGATGGACTGTTACCTAGAAATGTGAAATGAAATAAACTCTTTCCTGCTCCTGTTGCTTTTGGTCATGAAGTGTTATCACAGTCATAGAAATCACAACCACAACAACTGCTATCAAGCACAACAGTGTGCAACACACTCACATTTCTAAAAGGTGAAAATGTCCTTACTGAGCAAAGTTGAGAAGAAATTATGTTTTCAGGTTGGTATAGTTGCTCAAGGATTATAGAGCAGGATCATTTCCACATTCTGCCATTTGTTGAGGACACATTTGAGTTATTTAGCTGGACAACTTTTTTCTTAAGTGAACAGTAAAGATTCACACAGGAGACATACATCCCCCCAACACAGGTGGTCTTATGGATGAGATTCTGTGATTGAGGTATGTTTATTATTTGTTATCTCTTCCACTTCTAGGACAACTGTCAAGGGTTAGGAATCTGAAAGACACTCAGAATTCTGCTCTCCACCATGCACTAATAAAATAATTACATAGCACATTTGTAATCTGGAAAAAATCTTAAATACATAAAATGTAAAAAGAACAAAAATGAACAAACCATCAGAGACATTTCATATCCAAATAAGTGAAGAAACATACAAAAAAATTTAAGACTCAACCAATTCAAAAAACTGAAAGGTAAAGAGAGAAGCAAAGAAATAATATGGTTAAAAATTAAATAATGAGAAATAAATTTAAACTTAATAATAATATAGTAAGTGTTAACTATTGTTTTTGTTTGTTTGTTTTGTTTTGAGTCTGGGTCTTACTATGCAGATCTGGCTGTCCTGGAATTTATTATGTAGATCAGACTAGCCTCGAACTCATAGATACCTGCCTGCCTCTGCCTCCTGAGTGCAGGGATTAAAGATGTGCACAATTATGCCTGGCTGTGATTACTCCTATTGTTAGAAGATGATTCTTTGGTTGGATGAAAGAGTGTCCCCCAAATCAGTGACTCCTTCATCCAGATAACATATCTTGAGTTTTGAAGAACTTTTCAATGAGCAAACCAGAGTATCCATCCTCATGATACTCACATTATAGCATGGGATGTTGACAATGAACAAATAATCCATGTAATATAATATTACAGAGTGATAAGTGCCACTCAGATGAAGTAAGATGAAGGCATAAAAATTTTATGGGTGGGAGGAAGCTGGTGTTTTAGATGGGCTGTTCAGAGATTTCTCTTTGAGCAATAGAGGTCTTAGTGGATTGAAGGAATGAACCCTCTGGAAATCTACAGGCTGAAGAAGTACCAAGATCAAGAAGTGGGGCTGTGCTTGGCACACATGTTCAAGCAGCAGCAGAATGGTCAATGTTGCTGAATTTGGTATACATGGCTAAATTATTACAATTTGATTGTAATCATCATTACACAATAAATACATATACCAAATCACTACATTGTATACCTTGAATAGATTCAATATTTGTCAGTTAAACCTTTTAACTTAAAAGTAAATTTGTTAATTTAATATTTCAACTTCAAATGAATGAGAGAAAAATCTTATTACAGTTTGTTTAGTGTGTGTGTGTGCGTGCGCGCGCATATGCACCTTTATTTTCTGTATCATCTCCCTGCATAAAATTTTTTACCAGAGTCACTTAAGAAGACCTCTCTGATGTGACTCAAGTAAGTTCTTACTCAGCCTTGAAGTCTCAACATCGGGTTTCAGTTGACATCTTTGTAGGTTCTAATTACAGCAAGTGTCCGGCTACAATCAATTTACCAAGAACCCCACATTTGATATCCCACCCCACACATTTTTTTAGTTGGGTTAGATACAATCAGGCAAAGGCTTACTTTTCATTATGACCATGGGAAATATGAAAAGTAATGAGAGTCTTGGGATGGGGGTTCTCTGTTGGTGTGGAAAGATGCGTGTTTCTGTTTGTGACTCCATTGTTTGCTTTTACCATCTCACTGAGTGGGGTTTGCAAATACATGTCCCCTCTCTCTGTGTTTATTTTCTTACCAGTGGCTTTGGTTAATTGGGGGTTTCCTTGTTATTCCTCAGCCTCATTTAAGGAGTTTAAATAAAGACAGTCCACTGTTGCTGGAGGGCTTCTCTCCAGGTTCCCCAAGCCCCGCAGTCCCACAATCCACATATAAAATAATCACTCAGACGCTTATAACACTTATAAACTGTATGGCCGTGGCAGGCTTCTTGCTAACTGTTCTTTTATCTTAAATTAACCCATTTTTATAAATCTATACCTTGCCATGTGGCTGGTGGCTTACCAGAGTCTTTACATGCTGCTTCTCATGGCGGTGGCTGCAGTGTCTCTCCCCAGCCTTCTGCTTCCCAGAATTCTCCTCTCTCCTTGTCCCACCTACTTCCTGCCTGGCCACCTACTTCCTGCCTGGTCACTGGCCATCAGTGTTTTATTTATATAGAACGATATCCATAGCAGTCCACCCTAGTCAGCTTGATCGCTTTAACCTCCTCTTGGCAATGGTCTTAAGACATCAGTTTAGCCAGAATACATCCTCACCACTCAGTAGTTTCCCAACCACTGACTACTGTCTTGTTTATTGGCTACAAATCCCTCTTTCTTCTTACTGTGTGTGAACTGATCCTATATGAGTATCAAAATCTCTTTGTATTCACCACAGTAGTTCCAGAATAAAGTCTATTTTACTGACTTAATGATGAGGTGGCTTGGATATTCTTAGATACACAAAAGTATTATCATCAAAAGCTTGCTTTCCTTGATAATGCTGGGGTAGCTCAGATTCATGCCAATCCAGGAAAGCCACTGATTTCCCCTCTTTTGTCTTTTTTGAAATCCATGATCTTTCTATGGTTGTATTTAGAGTGAAATTTAGAATGTCACATGGCTGGGCAAATTTTGCTTTATCTTTTGGTGGATGAATCCTTGACTATTCAACCATCCAACCTCCGGCTGTGTTGTTTGTTACTCAGTGGCAAGGGTTTGCCAAGCTGCACGTTCTGCATGGCAAACCCCATTTTATCTCTACATTGGACCTTCCCAAGTAATTGGACACATTCATTTCATCACAAAGTTTCCAAATGTTCATTTCAGTTGTTTAGGGGACAATCCTGGCTTAGAGGGGAGTAGGAGTGACTGTTTTCCCTATCATTTTCCATGTTTTTCACTCCATTAAATCTAGGTTTGTGAAGTTTAGAAAAGGATTTGTTTGTCACCATTTGGCTACAAATAGGACATTTCCTTATGAGCATTTTTGGAAATGTATGGCAATTTTCGCAATGCCTCATTTGACTGTGTAGAAATTGCCAAACCCATTTTTTTAGTTGGGTTAGATGCAGCCAGGCGAAGGCTTACTTTTCGTTACGACCATGGGAACTATGAAAAGTAATGAGAGTCTTGGAATGGGGGTCTCTGCTGGTGTGGAGAGATGTGGGTTTGTGTTTGTGATTCCAGTGTTTGTTTTACCATCTCACTGAGTGGGGTTTGCAAATACATGTCCCCTCTCTCTGTGTTTATTTTCTTACCAGTGGCTTTGGTTACATGGGGTTTTCCTTATCATTCCTCTTGGTAACTGATAGAAACACTTTCCTGATTCTGAAAATTTGTTTGTTTGTGTGTGTGTGTGTGTGTGTGTGTGTAATAAGAATTCAGTGAAGTTAACATCCCTTTTCTCATTTTTTTTTTCTGATAATGTATATGGAATAAGACCTGATTGGCAAGGTAGAGTTGTAATTAGTAATTATTCCCTGTGCATGCTCCTTCCTACTTAGCAAGGGAATAAGAAAGCCTGGTGTTGTGATTCTAGTTATAAGAAATACACAGGAAAGAAAGTTTGTCTTGGGGGGGAAGAGTGGATAGAGGGGTGCCAGCAAAACGTAATGGGGTTTCTGAGATGACAAAACTTCAGTGTGGAGATGGTCTCCCGTAGTAAAAACAGTTCTATTTTATACTTTAAAAGAGAGAGTTGCAACATATGTGAATTATATCTCAATAAGCTGTACTTACTAAATGGTTAAGTCACATGACTTCAACCAGCTGCTGGTGGTTTTGCCATTCTGAACCCTCACCACTGTGAATCCTGACTGAGGCTAATCCAATGTTATCTTGTTCATACTCCCCTGATTATAAATATGTCTCTCCATATTTTTTAGCTCTATGGATTTTTTTATTCTATCAATTTCCTGTTTGTGTACTTTAATTCTTTTTGTGACTTTTTTTCCCCCAACTTGCTTTGTTCGAGATTTGGAGTCCTCAGTCTGGGCACTAAGAGTTCTCAATGTTTTGTGGGTCTCTTTGTTTCTAGGTCTTTTAACCAACTTGAATTTATACAAATTCTTCATTCTCAAATTCAGGAAAGGCATATTTACACAATTTTGTTAAATTTATAACTCAAATTCATTTTCCTCATATATAATTGTTTCAGAGTAATGATGACACATATTTTCACATTGTTTCCACATTGTTATAAGTAGAAATGATTTTACAGCTTTTGTCTGATATTTTCTAATACTAAAAGAAATATATATTTAATATGGGAATTATACAACAGAAAGATCAGAAAAACAAAATGAATTATAATACAACAACTTAATCAATCGTCAACATGTATACTTGATAATACTTGACATTCTTGCAAATCGTTTAGACATTAAACTTTTTTTTTAACAAGCTCATTATCTATTAAGTCAGAAAAGAAGTATGTGTTCTCAGCTCAAATGAAATCCCAATTAATTCCTTTAACATTACTGAAATATTAAGTAGCTATGAAAAAAATTGACTTGGGTTTCTGAAAAATTTAAAGCATTTGAAATATTAATTACTTAACTATTTAATATTTGATGAATTTATAATTTCATATAGAGGTGGCTTGGGTAAGAATGCCTCCCATAGGTTCCTATCTGTGAATGCTTGCTCATCGGGGAGTGGTACTACTTGAGAGGGATTAGGAGGTGTGGCCTTGTTGGAGGAACTGTGTCACTGTGAGTTGGCTTTGAGGTTTCAAAAAGCCCATTCCAAGCCCATAATCTCTTTCTTCCTGCTGCCTGCAGATCTGGGTGTAGAACTCTCAGCTACTTTTCTAGCACTGTGTCTGTCTGCATGCTGCCATGCTCCCTGCCATGATAACAATGCACTAAACCTCTGAAACTGTAAGCCAGCCCCAATTAAATGCCTTCCTTTATAAGAGTTGCATGGTCATGATATTTCTTCACAACAACAGAACACTGACTAAGACATATATATATATATATATATATATATATATATATATATATATATAATTTGTATGCCATATGAAAAACTGCTATACAGCACTAGACAGTAATTGAAATATAATACAAATCAAAGCATTGCATGTGTTGAAGATACACAAAGAAAGCCAAATGGTTACCTTCTGCACATTAGATGTCAATAGAGTGGCTGCCTGAATGTGGGTGGGAAGGAGAACAGGAGGCCTTAGTGGCTGATATGGGTGGGTCTTTCAAGTGTCGCCTGGTGGTAGAGAAGGGGAAATGTGAAAACACAGGGCAAGAGGAACCAACCGTAAGCATACGAGGTTTGTCCTTCCCCGGATTTAAGCAGCTTTGTGCTCGGTCTTTCCTTGTGGTGCTCAAGACTCCGGAAGTTGGCATCTGTTTTTCACAGCTCATTGAACAAGGATGCTGCAGCCTCATTTTCAGATGTGCAGTGTCTTTATTCTAGAGAATTTTGTTCTCTCCATGGAGACACACAGAAACAATTTCTTTGTTTAGTCTATGAAGTTAGAGTTAGCCGGGTGGCTGGTATGGCCTTTGCTTTTCTTCTTGTAAAAGAGCGTGTATGGGGGAAAAAAGCCTACCTTTTCACTTTATACAGCACAGTGTGGGCTAGTTAATCTGGCCTGTAAATCAGCTTATCTGTAAACTCCAGGGCATTGCAGTTAGAACCACAGGGTGAGCATCTAATGAACAGTAACAGTCAAAATCTCCTAAAATGCTAAGTGTAGAGAGATTCTCAATTTTCAGTCCAGGTGATATTTTATCTATATCTCTATGGCTTAGTTATATGGAATACAGACATTAGGAAATTATATCTTCTTAGATTTCTAATCTGCTGAGCATAGCCTAGCCCTTCAGGATGAAACACAAACTTGGTTTCTTTTCTGAACAAGACATCAACAGGGAGATACAGAAATAAATGCCAGATGCTAAATTCTACCTGACTCCTGTATTGAGATCCTCCTGAATCCAGCAGTTATTGATAGAGAAATGATGTTTACACAGCTTGGAAGAAGCAGGTGCAGAAGAACTTTATGATGGGGATGGATGGCTAGGTTGTGGCTAAAAAGCACACCCATAGGAGAAGGGACTAGGGGCTGTTAACCTAATCACCATTTCTACCCTGTGAGAAACAAAAAGCCTATATTCATTCATTCATTCATTCATTCATTCATTTATTGTTTGTTTGTTTAGTCACAGTGATTAGTTTAAGTGCTCACACTCTGAATTTCCAAGACCCAATGTCTGTTTCCATGGGAACAGCAGTGGCAGGAAGCATCAAAGTCATCAAACACATCTAATAATATGGGGAAGGCTCCTATCTGAATGGATGGCGGGTCCCTCCAGCATCTCTGGTCATTTCATCACCAGTGGTCCTGCAAGAACACCTTAGATATGAGGAGCTGAAGTACTTCAGTTGCAGTGAAAGTTCTATATGGCATACATATGTACATTTTCATGTATCACACACAGGCTTGTTTCATGGGTAAAGCACCAAGAAAGAAGTGACATGAAAAAGGGTAATTTGAAGAATGTCAAGAAGGTAAACAGTTCTTGCCCTTGAGAAATTTAAAATTTGGAAAGTCACATCTCATGTACTACATGCTTAATATATAGGACCCTAAAATATACACTGAAGAGCCAACCAGATGCAATTCATTTATTCTGGACTTGACCTTCTGTCTCAGGTACTTGCTTCTTTCATTTTCCAGTGCTGAGAATGGGAATGTGTATGCTAGTAATGAAAGAAATTTAAATACTCATAATTCCTTAGTTCTGAAGTCTAGAAATATCCTCCAGTAGTTAGAGATTTGATTTATTCCTCTTGGTTCTAACCTTGCACTCTATTTGTTGCTAAGTTACCACAATGTCCCCCTCAAACCGAGTCTTCACCCCAACCCATCTCAGAACGTCTTTGAACTTTAACCTTCTCAGAACTTTTTTGCCAAAGACCATATTAAGAATTTTTACTATTTCTATCTCTAAGGTTATTCTGCTCCTCTCATTTAGAATCCTTTTTGTCCATTCATCTCCTTGCCTCTTCATTTATCTATCCACCCACATACTCACATGTTTGTCCATCTATGCATCCATGCATGCATCCATCCATGGATCCATCCACACATCCATGCATCCATCCTTCCATCCATCCATCCATGCATCCATGCATGCATGCATGCATGCATCCATCATCCACCCAACCATCCATCTATCCATCCATCCATCCATCCATCCATCCATCCATCCATCCATCTATGCATCCATCCATCCATGCACCCATGTCATCATCCAATGAATATTGAGAATAGGCAGCATGTAGACTATGCACTGAGTTGGGTATTAGATCTCTCTGAATTTGGTGGGGAGAGTGTTATTACAGAAGCAAGTGCACAGCTCCTGCTCAGTGGTGGCAGTGATTTGGCTCACAAGGAACAAGTAGCTGTACAATAAGAGGCTTCAGAAGGTATCATGAGATTTCTGTGAAAAGCAGTGATGATACTAAATTTACATTGAGATTGGATTCATAGAAGTTCTTTTTTTTTATATCACTTTTTGGATTTGTATCCAAATCCAAATGCTGATATGCAGAGTAAGATGGATAAGGAAGACATCCCTTCGGTGTTCTTTCCTAAAATTTACACTTTCTGCCTTGCTCATATGTCTCTGAGGTATTCTTATAATGATCCTTGTAATGAACTCTTCTATCAATCTTTATTGTCAGTCACTTAATAGATTCCTATCTAAGATGGATGAGCATGTGGGATGGAAATGAGAGTGGAAATGTAGGCACTCAGCAAGAAAACAGCTACCCGAGGGTGACCATACATCAAAGGAGCCACAGAGACAGCAGGAAACATGAAGTCCGTGGGTTGACGTGATGTAAGAGGCTTCATGGAGATGGAAGGATTGGACTGTGCTAAGAAATTTCTTTTACACTTCTGATCATGCTCTGAACCAGTAGCCAGTACATCAGAGGCTGAATAAAAAAATCCCAGTGTGGGGCAGAAGGATGGGCATAAAGTCCCACCTACACTATGAGCTATTAGAATTGGATGGCTGTTGGGTGAGGGAAAGTCAGTTTTCTTAATGATGTGATCCCTGGTGTATGGACCACACTCCGGGGCAGACTCCATGTTCAGGAGTAGCTGGCCAACACAAAGTGGACTCCATGGGAGACATTATATATAATGTGTCTGTATATATGTATGTATATTACATATATGTATATATGGAGAGAGAGAGAGAGAGAGAGAGAGAGAGAGAGAGAGAGAGAGAGAGAGAGAGAGAGAGAGAGAACAGGAATATGAAGTTGGGTGGGTAGAGTAAATATATCCTCCCTCTTCTCTCTCATGGCAGGACGAACTTGTTATCTAGGGTAGCCTGTTTGCGGGTCACTCACTGAGAAGTCATCTGATAATTCCTGACAGATGTGTGATGCTCTAATACCATAATCCATTTCACAGTGGTAAGTCAGCACCTAGGCAGAGGATTATCTTAGCCTGGGAAATAGTCAATACCTCTCTGCTTGTCCAGGCTGATGAACAATTTATGCTAGGTAAGTAGATAACAATTTTGACCTCATTTGTATTATTACACATGAATAACAGAGATGACTGTGAACTTTCTGTTTAAATATTTTGATTGGTAGGTGTTTTTTTTATGTTTTGACAAGGCTGCATTAAATGGACAAGTACATTTCAAAAATTCTCATACAGTTAATTAATTAATCATTGTTTGTTTCTGAAAGCCACATTTCTGTTAGAATTAGCTAAATAGGATCCATTGCTAATGAATTAGATATTTAATGTACATCTTGGGAGGCTGTAATTGCCATTGGATTGAGGATTAAGATAAGGAAAAAAATTCCTTTTTTTCTACTATGCATTCATTTATTCAGTACTAGGCATCCACTATGTATCCATACAGTAATATATATATATATATATTCTATACTGTATGATATGAATGTTGTAATTGGTACTAACATGTTAAGGGGCAGTAGTAAGTGGGTGGTGGATTATGATGAGTACAAACACATGGTGCCACAGAGCATAGAAATGAAGGGCTGCCTAAGGACAGACGTAAGGCTGATTTCAGAGGGAGATGTGTGTACCAGCTGCTTTGCTGGACCAAGAGTTTTCAGATACTCCCTTCCAAATTCATTTGCTGAAGCCTCAAGTTTCTCAGAGTAGTATTTGGAGGTAGAGCCTCTGTAGAGATAAGACTAAGTTTTTAAGGTTAAATGAAATTGCAAGCGTGTGGCCCAGCGCCCACAGGATTAGTATTCCCCCCTCCCCAAATGAAACACCAGAAACTTGTCCTGTCCTTCTGTGCACATGTACACGCACAGATAATATGAAGACATAATAAGAAGGGGACTGCAAGTCAGGAAAAGCCCTCTCTCAAAATCAAATTTGCTAGAACACTGACCTTAGACATTTATCATCAAATATGTGAGAAGATAAATGTCTGTTAAGTCAGGAGCGTGACTTAAGGAAGTCCCAGAAGACTAGCACAGCCATGACCTCTGTGCATGTGGGGTTCAGAGAAGAGAGTAGATGGTATTTTAGGTGGAGGAAGAATTGTGTGAATGGAGACAAAGGCAAAGGATACCATTCTTCTCTACCTGTTTGTATGTCAGTGTGTATGCATGTGGTGTATGTGCACATTTGTGTGTGCATGGGTATGTGTGTTCATGTGGTGTGTGTATATGTGTGCTTGTGGTGTGTTTGTATATGCATGCGGTGTGTGTATGTGCATATGGTGTGTGGTATGTGTGTATGTGTGAATGTTGTGTGTGTGTGTGCACGTATTTGTGTGTGTTTGCATGTGGGGTGTATGTGTGTGCATGTGGGGTGTATGTGTGTGTATTTGTGCATATGTGTGTGTGTGTGCATGTGATGTGTACATGTAGTGAGTGTGTATACTTATGTGCACCAGGGTAATCACTCTACCACTTAGTTACATCCATGCCCAAATTGTCCCTAATACTTTTAGTGTCTATATTATCTTAAGAGAAGTTTCTTCTTTTTATTTGTAACATTGGCAATTCTTATTATTTCTCTATTTCCCCTGAACTGTTCTTGCTAACTTTTGCTTCCCCCCCCCCATTCAGTGTATTTTTATTTGTTTGATTCTTATTCTCTGTTTATTTTCCCCTGTGTCCCTTCAGATGATTGAGATGGAAACTTAGATTGCTGGTTTTTCAATCTTTTCCTTTTTCCTAAAATAAACATTTAAAGATAGACAAAGATTCCCTCTGTGCACCACGTCAGCTGCATAGAACCTGCTTCTCTCAGTTGTCTATCATTGATCTGTTATTTATTAAAATGGTCAATCGTACTGTTATGAATTATGCATGAGGGACCCTGAGGGTATCCCATGTGTGTAGAGAAACATGCTAGCATGCTGGGCAGTTGCAGTGGAGGGCTGGTGGGCAACCCACGTGAGGGCATGGCAGCAGGTGGACATTCACAACCCAGATGTTGTATCCATACAGAAATGGTTTATTATAATAGAGAGACAAAGAGAAGATAGGAGAGAGAGAGAGAGAGAGAGAGAGAGAGAGAGAGAGAGAGAGGAGAGAGAGAGAGAGAGACTGGGCCTAGTGTGGGCTTTTGAAACCTCAAATCCTAATCCCAGTGACACACTTCCTCCAACAAGGCCACACCTCCTAATCCTTTCAAATAGTGCCACTCTCTGATGACTAAGCATTGGTCACTGTGCTTGTCTGAGAGCAGAGAGCCCCGAGCTCAAACGGGGTAGGGTTTTTATCATAGCAGAGGTTGGGGTGAAGGGATTTCTAGGGTTCAGGACCCTGATTGACTAACATTTGTCTAGGGGTATCTGTAAAAGGGATATAGGTGTGTGCTAGGCTCAGGGACATCTGGTCATCTTATCTAATCTTACCTAATCTTATCTTGGAATGTTTGGGATGTCAGGTACTTCCTTCTAGATGCTGGCCCATCCGTGTGTGTGTGTGTGTGTGTGTGTGTGTGTGTGTGTGTGTGTGTGTGTCTGTGTGTGTGTTATTAGCTTAAGGCTTTTCCTGGATCAGGGTGTTGCCTGCCGGTAAGCCTGTCACAGAAGCCGTGTCTGGGCCCCTAAGCCTGTCATGGCAGCTGTGTGGTCACACTGTTTTGGGCCCCCCACAGGAGCAGGGGCTGTTCCTAAAGCTTGAGTTGGCTTTGGGGAACCTACTCCCCATACTGGGTTGCCTTGCCCAGCCTTTATACAAAGGGAGGAGCTTAGTCCTACCTCAACTTGATATGCCAGGCTTTGTTCACACCCATGGGATGTATGGATTATGTCCTTAATTACGTCACCAGCCTGCGATGGCATCCCAGCCTAAAAAGCGGGCATGCCCTCTCTGTGCCCTCTCTTTCGGCACTTTCTCCTTCTGTACTCTCTGTCTCTGTGGTGATATTGTGTTCCCCAAAATATTGTGCACCCTAATAAACGTATCTGGGTTCAGAGAACAGAACAGCCACTAGATACAGAGACCAGAAAATGGTGGCACACATACCTTTAATCCTAGCATTCTAGAGGCAGAGATCAGCCTGGATCTCCGTGAGTTCAAGGTCACACTGGAAACAGCCAGGCATGGTGACTCACACTTTTAATCCCAGGAAGGATGGCTGGAAGCAGAAAGGTATATAAGACATGAGGACCAGGAACTAGGCCTGGTTAAGCTTTTAGGCTTTTGAGCAACAGCTCAGCTGAGATCCATTTGGATGAGGACTCAGAGGCTTCCAGTCTGAGGAAACAGGATCAGCTGAGGAACTGGCAAAGTGAGGTGGCCGTGGCTTGTTCTGCTTCTCTGATCTTCCAGCATTGACCCCAATACCTGGCACCATGTTTGTTTTTATTAATAAGACCTTTTATGATTCATGCTATATGTCTCTCTGTCTCTGTCTCTCTCTCTCCCAATAAAGCTCTTGAAAGGTAGCCATGGCTGATGATTCTTCCGCCACCGCAACATCCAGTGCTTTCTTTCATCGGCATGAGCGCTGCCACTTAACCAACAAAAGACTCTTTGCTTTTACATATGGGATTCGGTCTCTGTGGTAGTCTTTTGGGGGTCCCCGAGATTTGGGCATAACAGTCCCACTTCTAGGAGTCCCACACGTAGATCAAGCTACAGAACAGTCACACATATATAGAAAGGGCCTAGATCAGTCCCATGCCGGCTTCCTGGCTGTCAACCCAAACTCTGTGAGCTCCTATGAGTCCAGATTAGTTGATTCTGTGGGTTCCCTTGTGATGTCCTTGACAACTCCCCCCCCCACTTGTATAATCCTTCCTCCCTCTTTTTAGCAGGGTTCCCAGAACTTAGCCCAATGTTTGGCTGTGGCTCTCTGCCTCTTTCAGTCAGTTACTGGATGAAGACTCTCTGATGACAACTGGGAGAGTCACCAATCTACGAGTATAGCAGGATATCCTTAGGCATCATTACATTAACATTTTATTTTTCTCCAATTGTGTTTGTCTCTGGGCCATCCAGCCTCTGGGTCCTGGCACTCCAGGTGGTGTCAGGGATGGGCTCCCTCTCCTGGTGTGGGTCAGAGGCTGGAACAGTCATTGGTTGGCCACTCCTACAACCTCTGCACCGTCTTTGCTACCCCCATGCCCCCACATCCCATGGGCAGGACAGACTCTAGGTCAAAGGTTGTGTGGCTGGGGCCAGTGTCCCAATCCCTCTCCTGGAAGAAGTTCTGCGAGGTTATAAGGGAAGGCTGGTTCAGGCTACATATCCACCATTGCTAGGAGTCTTGGCTGGGCTCATCCTTATAGATTCTTGGGAGTTTCCCTTGTACCAGACCCCAAAATGCGCCCCCCTTTCCAGTCATCTCTTTCAGTACTCTCCCCCTCAATGCACACTCTTATTGTTTCTTCTAAGAAAAGATCACTCTGTTTCATTCACTTCCTGTTACTGTAATCACAAATTAAGTGTGTGTAGGACGGTTCTCCTCATATTTTTTTGTTTTATTTGTTTTTTTTTTTTGTATTTTCATTCTTCTATCTTTTTTTAAATCAGGAATTGTTTTGTCATATTTATCCATTAGGTTATTATTTTCTAATTTTAATGATGACTCTATAAGTTACTTATTGCTGTGGTATAATTTTTTTTGCATGACTAATAAAGTCAGGCCGATGAACATATATCGATCGCCTACTATTACATATTTATTTTTTGTACTGAGTTTAGTATCTGTTCTAAGAAATTCTCAAGCATATAGCATGTAATAAAATCTAGGTCCCCAAGCTGTGCCCCATCTTCAGGCCTCCTCCTCCCTGTCTGATTGAAACTTCCTGTCTTACACTGATACCTTCCTGTGTTCCCTCACTTCCCTGACAACAACATGCCACACTTCGCTCCTGTGGGTTTGGACTGTTAAGCTCCTGCACAAATGAGAGCAGAGAGCGGTTGTTTTTCCCTCCTGGCTTATGTCACTTGCAGAATCCGTTCCAGATTCGGTCATGTTGCAAGTGGAACCAATTCCTTCCTGTGGCTAAATAACATTCATTTTATACATCAATACATATGCACAAACATGTATGTCTTTTGTTCCCTTTAGCCATTGGTTTATTGGTAAAGGTTTACTTCTGTTTCTTGGTTATTAAGACTAATGTTATAAATGACCATATTGGTAGAGATAGCTCTTTGAGAGATCGATTTCATTTCCTTTGGGTATACCTTGTAATGGAATTGCTATATCATGTGGGACTTCTGGTTTGTTTTTATTATTAAGGAACTTCTCCATCTGTGCTAATTCTATTCCCACCAAGGAGTGTTCCACCAAGGGTCCCTTTTCTTCAGATTCAGTGCTTATTGTCTCTCTTCTTTTTATGAGGCTGTATTTCATTGTGATTTGGTTTGCATTCCCTTGGTGACTAGTGATGAACATTTAAAAATGTATCTGTTAGGCGTTTGCAAGCAAATTTTCGAGAAATAATGAGGTCCTTTGCTTATTTTAAAATAAAACTATTATTACTATTTTTGCTTTTGAGTTGTATATGTTCCTTATACATTTTGGATATTAACCCCTTATGAAAGTCAAGGTTTACAAGTATTTTCTCCCATTCTGTGGGTTTTCACTTGTTTTCTTTTCTCCACAGATATTCTTAGTATGATGTAGTCACAGTTGTTTATTTCTCCTTTTATCTTCTGTGCTTTTGTGTCAAGACTGAAGATGAGGAACTGCTCTCTGTTTTCTTCTAGAAGCTTTATGGTTCGGGTTTCTCTTTGCAGACGGTGTCAGCATAGAATCCAAGTCAGCTCTTTTGAATGTGGTTACTTACTTCCCCCCATGTCATTTACTGGGAAGATTACTCACTATATTCTTACTTCTCTTCAAAGATCATCTGACTCTATAGGAACTTATTTCCAGGCTTCTGGTTTTTTTCTTGAAATGGGCAGGATAGTTCTAGGGAACGGAGACCAACTGAGTGGACTTGAGAAAAGAGGACAGTGTTGGGGTCTCAAGCATCCTATCTGGTTCAGCCTTTTAACCATGTTTAGAGATCATAAATAGAAATTTGAGTTTTAAGTGCTAGTTAACAATGAAAACTATTTACCAAAACCAACCTTAGTAAATATATTTTGTTTTTAAGTGATAGAATATGAAAAAAAAAGATTCAGAAACCCTGAAACTATTTACTTGGAGATTTAAGTCACATTAAATTTCTATTGGAGAGTGGGATGACAAGCCTAAGAGATTTAAGGAAAATGGCCAGTCAGAGATCCCATGCACCCAAGGCAAGAGTCAAGGTAGCACTGAGGGACAGATTAGCCTTAAGCCTTCATAATGGAGGGCATGAATGGCTCAATGAGCAATACTACCTTTTTTTTTTTTTTTTGAGATAGGGTCTCCCTATGCTCAGTCTGGCCTTGAACTTGCAATTTTCCCACTTCTGCCTCCCTAGTGGTGAAGAAGCTGATGTGCATCACCATGCTTGTTGGCCTGAAATGTATACCTTTGTTCATAGTTACCTGGTAATAACTCTTTCTGGGAAGTTCAACCACCCAGACAAGGATGCTTGAAAGTGTGGTGTCATGATTACTGAAGCCTGAGCTACTTTGTCTAGTAGAAAATTGTACTTGTCTCACGTCCACATGGTGACTCGTTCATCCTTCAGAACAGAAGACGTCTCCCTTTGCTTGCTCGAAGTGGATCCCTGGTAGTGCAAATAAATTCCCAGCATTGCAAAGGTGGAGATTCTTAATAGAATGTTCAGGCCTTTAGTGAGCAATGTTCACTTTTCATGTTCTTAGAGAAAGAAGCTCCGCATCAACACATCAAACAGTTTTTGTATTTAAGCAATGAAGCCTGAGGCAGTGTTCAAAAACAGTAATTTAGGAAATTTAATGCAGGATCAAGAAACTATAGAACTGGGATGTTGGGTAGTTTTGTCTTGCATGGACTTTCATGTGGAAGGATGAATAGTGTAGTAGGTAGAGCGAAGCTGCAGGGTCAGAGAAGCCTCACTCCTGGCTGCCTCAGTCTGGACAAGCATTTGTACAGTGAGAAATCTCCCCGGATCTTTCCTTTGTACATAAAGAAGATGTAAAGGGTTAGTTGTTTAGCCTGTACTGCCTTCTCCTGGTTGGGATTGAAGTAGCAGCTAAGACGAAACAAACATAAGCCTTGTGTGAATGAAGCCGAACCAACACTGATGTTGTATGGTATGCCAGTTCCCGATGCCAGTCAGTGGCTCTTTCTATGGTGCCAGCAGGGCTGGCTTAGGACTGTGATGGTGTTTTTCGTGACCTTTAATATTTCAAGCCCATGTATTTATCAGTAAGATGTCTTAAGTGGGGAAGTTGTTCCACAATTTGGTAATTCAGATCTTTGAAAGACTGAACTATCTGTACATTGAGGGAGGTCAATAACAATTTTAAATTCTCATAAGGCACATAAGCTATAAATTCTATCATGAAGGGACATTTCTCCCAGGCCTCTGGAGCTGATCTCAGTTTCCCTTCTGTGACCACTATAGCAAAGAGGCTAGAATTATGGTCTCTAGATTCCCAGGTAAGTCCGAGTCCAAACAAAGGCATTTGCTTCTTTCTCAGTGAGACACATTCTCATGCTTAACAGGGAGATTTTCATATTCAGATAATACATAGTGCTAAAAGAGGAAGGGGCAGAAAAAGAAATAGAAATGCAAAATTACTGTTTTGGAGCAGGCTAATACAAAAGCACATGGTATCTGTTGTCTATCTGTCTATCTATCTATCTATCTATATCTATCTATCTATCTATCTATCTATCATCTATATATCATCTATTTACATTGTGATATCCATAAATTGTATATCATAAGACACATATCTGTGAAAAACTTAAGACTGTGGGAAAAGATAAGGAAATGATAAAGCAATGCTAATACAAAAGAACTATCCTGAGGGTGAGGAGCAGAGCCAAGTTCTTGCTTGCTTCAGCCTCCTCTAAGAGCAGCCACAGGTGTAGAAATGTTGCAGAAGGAGGGGAGAGGTTTGGATATGGCTGGTTCATAAGTAAAAAGTCATATCCAAATGGTAGGATCACGAAAGGCTAAACCAAAGTAAGAATTAAAAATAGAGTGATATCTACAAACTGGGGCAAAATGAGAGCTATGTAAAAACTAAACACAGGAGTAGGAATCATAAATCCAATGCTCTGTCTGTAGGAAAGGGAGCATGGAGTTGCAGGGGGACTAATGTCAGTCAAATCCAAAGGTGCACATGAAGACACAATCAGTGGTAAGTACAAGGTGCACAGATGTGGCTGAGATACGAGTCAGCCTCATAACTTCCTGTATTAATTCCTGGTCATTCCATGTCCAAAGTCTCTGGTCTTGTAGAGCCTATAAGTAGCATTCTCTTCTCAGAAATGTGGCTGGAAAGGCACCAGGCAACCAAAAGACAATGGCTTAGCAGTGGGTAGGTGCCAGTCCCATGTATTTATGCATTTGAATATGCCAGTATGTTAAGGAAGGGTTGGGTCATAATTCTTTGGCTCATTGTGACTATTTTGTTCATAAAGTCTCACATAAGGACTCTATCCATATGCTTTGAAATCAGCAATAAAGGGTGACCTAGGAAACCCAGAAGAAAGCCATTCAGGCACAATGACTTTGGTTCCCGAGATCAGACTAAAAACCACTCATTAAGTATCTTTGCTTATGAATTGGTTTTGGATCAGAGGATATTTCTAACCATTAAAACACGAGGAAAATGACATTATAAAGTGGCCTGGAGGAAACAGGATATAAAGATATGGGCAGGGGGCTCTTCTCATGTCAATTACAAGAAAGCCTGTAGTTCACTGACTGCTAACTGGTGCTGATAACATGGCCATTTGACCTTCCAACCTGACAAGCCAAATCTCACAGCTCTAATTTAGAAAGTGAACAAAAGCCAAACTAAACCATAAAAGATCAATCCAAGAAAACGATGTGAGCAGACAGGTTGCACCATCCTAAGGGATATTTTGAGCTCTGAGAGAAAGACGAGCATAGGATATTTGTAATTGTTTTCTCTCTCCGTAGTTAAGATGTCAGAAACCAAGTTGCTTTGCCATAGCTTGTATAAGTACAGCCCCCAATTCTAAGAGACAATTTATTTCTACTCTAATTGAAGAGGTGGAAAAGACTTTCGAGATTGTTATTTTACATGCCTTCTGCTATTAAGTCATGCTTTGGAAGTCTGCATAGGCAAAATGATGCTAGAGGAGCATAAAGTTTATGAGTCATGGAAACCAGAGCGCTTGCAATTGGTTTCCTGCACTGTAGCGCAGTAGGGGTCTTTAATATGCATTGGGATCCTGTCTAAGAACCAACTCAAGACCGGCAAGCTGAGCCTTGGCATGTGTCCTCACCTTGATGATGTGCCAGGTAAAGGTTAGGTGAGCTATTTTATGGATTCTTTTTAAAGACCAGTCTTCTATAGAATGGGGCTAATTAAAGAGATATTTGAGCCTTGTGGGGAGAACAACAGAGCAAGCTTCCCGTGTTTCTTCCAAGTTAAGTCCTTTATACAGATGAGCTGGATGGTATAAACACAGCAGATTCACCTTATATTGGACCTGCTTTCTTCTCTTCTGCCTTCCATCAATTCTTCTCTTATTCCATTTATTCTTTCTTCCCCCGCATCTCTTCTTTTTCGTCTTTCCATTTCACTTTCTAGAATTGTGCACCAATTCAATTTAGCCTAATTCTGTCTGGTCTCAGTATTTGGAGAAGGAATTGCTAAAGTCAGCTGCAGCAGGCTCTTGCCCGGTTGGGATTCATCTATATAGATAGAAATACCACCCCATCTCGATTTCTGGGAGCTCTGGAGGTGGCTGACTGTCTGTGTATGTTAGTAATCTCAAGGTTTTCAAGCCTTATTTTTTTGTTCTATTATTCTGCAAAATTCAGAAATGTTTAATAAGGTGCATCATTCAGGGAGCCAAGGAGACTATTTGGCTAATGGGCCAGATAGTGCAGATGGATGAGTTTTATCTAGCATATCTATTAGCAGAGAGCTTGTAAGAGTGAGAGCAAAAGGCTTTTACTCTGATGTATCAGTGTGGGAGACACAGAGCAACATGGTTCTGATGTATCTTTGGAAAGATAATTGCTTTCTTCCCGATGGTAAAAGCAATATGTATTCAGCATAGAATACCTTTGCAAAGCAGTCCAAAAAAGCAAAAAGGACAAATCTAACACCATGATCTTTGTTTCCTTCCAGTCTGGGTTTGATAATGGACTTTGATGTTTTAGGTGAAAACATGCAGAGCAAACTATTAGGTAACTTACTCTTGCCGTGTGTTGTTGCAACAAATGTCTTACGACTCGTTAAAATTTCTCAGGAACTTTACTCTTGCTATCTTGTGGATGAAGCACAGATTATTCAATAACTTTCTTTCTCCAGGCCTTTATTTTGGTTTAATTTTTATATAATAAATAATAAGACAAGTTTAGGCATGGTAGCACAAATATGTAACCCCAATCCTAGGTTCTTCGGAGGCTGAGCCAGCACTGCCCAGGTAGGCTAGCCTGGGCTATTATATAGAGAGACCCTGTCCAAAAAGTAAATTAAAAAAATAAGCCAAAAACATTTAAAATATTTATTTATTTTTGTTTTATGTGTATTAGTCTTTTGCCTGTATGTATGTGTATCATCTGCATGCCTCCTACCCTGCAGAGGTCAGAAGAGAGGGTTGGATCCCCTGGAACTGGAGCTGCCATATGGGTGCTGAGAACTTAACCTGAGTCCTCTTTACCAGCAGCCAGTGTAACCACGGAGCCTCCGCTTCTGTGCCCCAACAAACATTTTTATGATTTGTCTTAACGTTATTGAGATTGCTGTGTACACATGTCCTGAATCGGGATCAAGGCATTTGAGGGTTTGATACATACTACATAACTGGCCTTGGAACAGGCAGCGGGATCGACTCTTCCAACATCTGTTGAGGAGGTTTATATTAGCAATCACACTTCATGGGTATATTAACTGACACCTGACTGTAACACTGAATGTGTACTTTCTGTGCTCATATACTTAACAGAAGTTTCATTTCCTCTTTTATGAATTTTCTACTACTCATATCTCTGGCCCACTTTCCCACTGGTGTTTTCACCTTGTTCTTACCAGTTTCACCAGAATGCTTTGCATACTAGCATTGCAACTGTCCATGCCTCAAACTCTTCTAGGTCAATTCTTGTTTTGTACATTTGCTTGCACCCGAATTTTCAATATCCTTCTAGACTGACTGTGAACAAACAAAAAGTGATTATTTGTTGTGCTGCTTAAAAGGCTCTCCTGCCTCATTGTTATCCAACTCTGAAATCTATATCTCATTTGGAGTTTACTTAATAAAATATGAGAGGGAGTAGTAGAACACAAGTGACAGGAAAGTAGAAGGAAAACCGGGGGTAGAAGTACTTAGGTGGAGAGAGGGACCAGAATCTAGGGAAAAAGCAAGCCATGGGGGTGGAGTTAACTAGAACTAAGTATATAGAAAAATGACATAAGGAAACCTGACACTTTGGAAACCAATTCAAAAAATAATTTATCTGTAATCATAATGGTTTCTGTGTGTTGGTCATATTAATCACAATATGGACCATAATAATATTAACATTTTATTAATTGGTAATATAATAACTGGATAACTGTATGAAAATTCTACTTTCCTGTCACTTGTGTTCTACTACTCCCTCTCATGAGTCTCTTCTCTCTTCTGGCATCTCCACACTCACATGTAAACGTACCTATAATAATTAAAACCGAGGATCCACATACAAGTAAGAACATAAGGTGTTTGTCTTTTTGAACTCATTTACTTGCTTAATATAATATTAGAATCTATCTCTTTTCCATTTCAGGGAATATTTAATGATTTCATTTGACTTTATAGCCCAAATAAAATCCTGTAACTCATATTAACTATCATGGATAGATTAATATTTCTTGTCTTTTTTTGATCATGTACAAAAGTTTAAATTGAAAAAAAATTGCTTTTTGTGTATAGGTGCATGTCTGTCTGTTTTCCACCATCATGCTTAGTGGCCACAAAGGCCAGAAAAGGGCATCAGATGCCCTGGAACTGGAGTTACAGATGGTGGTGAACATGTAGGTGTTGGGAATTGAACCCAGGTCTTCTAGGAGAGCAGCCAATGTTCTTAACTGCAGAGTCATCTTTCTAGCCCCACGTACAAAATTTTTATCTAAATTTCTTTTTGTACTCAGGATTTTCTTTAATCAACTTTTCTCCAGATTCAGGATAAAAGGATATTTTTTTAAATTGAGTATGATTTTACTGGTTTTTTTTTTTGTTTGTTTGGTTTTTTTTTTTTTTTTTTGGTTTTTTGGTTTTTCGAGACAGGGTTTCTTGTGTAGCTTTGCGCCTTTCCTGGAACTCACTTGGTAGCCCAGGCTGGCCTTGAACTCACAGAGATCCGCCTGGCTCTGCCTCCCCAGTGCTGGGATTAAAGGCGTGCGCCGCCGCCGCCGCCGCCGCCGCCGCCGCCGCCGCCGCCGCCGCCGCCGCCGCCGCTGCCGCCGCCACCACCACCCGGCTTTACTGTTTTCTTTTAAGAAATTTATTTAGTTACCTGTTTTTATTTTATGTGTATGTGTCTGAGTGTATGAATATGCCCCACAAGCATGCAGTGCCCATGGAGACCCAAAGAGGGCATCAGATCCCCTGGAACTGGAGTTACAGGTAGCTGTGGGCAGTGGGATGTGGGTGCTGGGAACTGAACCCAGGTTCTCTGGAAGAACACTAGGTTCATGCAACCTCTTAGCCATTCAGTCCCCAAACTCAAGTATTTTAAAGTCTTTAAGGAAAGGTTTCATTTTCTATCCTTTAATTTTTAAAAGAGAGTGTGTGTATTTTTAGTAGAGTTTTCCTGATAACTTCTGGGGGCTCCTTCTGAGGGATTCAAACAATGACTTCTTTGCCCTGAGCCATGTTACTTTATTTTTTGGTATTAGAACTCAGAGTCTTTACTCTGCTAAACACATTCTCTACCCTGAACTTCACTCCAAGATTCAACCAAAGCTTTAAATTGTGACTTTACTTGTTAATTTAGCTAGAACCTTTAGGCTTTGAAATGTTCAGTCTTCTCATTCATGTTTTCTTATTTATTTCACTTTATATGTCATAATACTATTTTATAATTTTTATCTATCATCTGTAATAGTCTTACATTTTCATTCTAGTTAGTTTATAATTATGTTACTGTTATGGAACACATCTGTTTATTATTTTATTCTTAACTTGTGAATAAGAATCTACCTGCTATAATATTGATAGATTCCTATGTCTGTGTATTATGTACACACACAAAGAGAGACTATATTACCAGCAAAACTGGCCAATTCATCTGTTAGGTGTAATTTGTCAGATGTTAAAACATAATAAGTTGCTTAAGATCCGTTGTCTTAGTTAGGGCTTTTATTGCTGTGAAGAGACACCATGACCATGGTAACTCTTATAAATGAAAACATTTAATAGGGGTGGCTTACAGTTTCAGAGGTTCAGTCTATTATCACCATGGCAGTGTGCAGGCAGATGTGGTGCTGGAGCTGAGAATGCTAAATCTTGCAGGCAACAGTCACTGCAGTCACTGGGAGTGGCTTGATCATATATGAGGCCTCAAAGCCAGCCTCCACAGTGACACACTTCCTCCAACAAGACCATGCCTACTCCAATAAGGCCACGCCTTCTAATAGTGCCTCTCCCTTTGGGGGACATTTTCTTTCAATCCCCCACAATTCTACACATCCCTCTTCAGGGTGTAGGCCAGTGAATCTCCCTGACCTTTCCCTTCATGCACTCTCCACAGACAGCCAGATCTAGCCTGGGTCCCACCCTACCTAGTCTGGCTACCCTGCCAGTACCACAAAAAACTTCTAGGCTTCTGTCAGGACCCTTCTACCTGACCACCAACCCACAGGCTCCTTCCATGCTACACACAACCTCTCTACCCAGCCAGGTCTACCCTGACACTCCAGCCTTGGGCCAGGACCCACATTGTGCACACCAGCCTAGTCCTCTTGGTCTACCTGACCTCATTCCATACAAGTCATTTCCAACCTCAAGGCCAACCCACTCCAGCATCCTCTCTTCTGCCCCAACTTGCTCTCTCCATAGCAGACACAGAATTAACAAAAGAAGTCTACATGCCCAGATGTCATTGCAAAAATACAAACAATATGAATGATTAAGCCAGTATGCCCCCAGTCCCCAAATCTACCAGTCCTGTAGAAATGTTTGCCAATGAGAATGACTTAGATGAACCCCAGGACACAGAATTTGAAAGAACATTCATAAACCTTATCAAAGAATTCAAAGAGTTTAAAGAAGATACAAACAGTTCAATGAAATTAGGGAAAAATAACTCAAGGAGAATAAATGCCTGAGTGATGCCCAAGAACTAATTATATCGCTTGAAAAATAGCTTTTCTCCTTCGTTTCTCAGATGCAATAGGGTGCAACATATGTGTGTGTAAGTGTGGTCCTATTCACTATGGTTTTCAGAGCAACGTTAACTGAGAATCTTTGACTTGATCCTAAATATAGTGGAGATGAACTCTGAATTGACTTGTGAGGAATGTTTATGTTTAGGATAGATAGGCTTCATTTTATTCCTCAATCTACTTATCCATTTTGTTTTGACTGCAGCATCCCACTATGTAGTCAAGAGTGGCCTTGAACTCGAGATCCTTATTGCCTTTGCCTCTCAGTGCTGAGAGTCCAGGCACACTGTTCGCACAGTTTGCTCAACATCCTTTGACATTAAGAAGCAGCCCAGTCCTTTATATTGTTGTTATTTCTCATTAACGCATCGGTGTGTGTCCTCTTGGTCCATCTGCTTCTGTTCTTTCTCTCTCTCTTTGTAATTATCCTGGTTGGATATTTGTCCAGTTTGTTCCTATATTTGAAGTTCAGTCACTTATATTTATTTATCAGTTTTATTAGAGGACAACTTGCAGGAGTTGGTTCTCTCCTTCTATCCCCTGGGTTCAGGGGATGAGACTCAGGCTGTCAGGCTTGGTCGGCAGATGCCTTTACCTGCAGAGCCATCTCACTGGCTCCAGATGCTGTATATTTTGTGCCCCCCTTTTTTTGAATCTGCTATTTATTCTTCCTGCTCATTTGATTGTTCCCCCAATGCTTAACTCATTTTGTCATTTCCTTCAGGTGACACCATAAGGATATGTCTTTATAAATTTTCCTCTGAATGTAATTTAACAGCAATCTCTGCATTTCTATAAGCATCACTTCTGTTGTTATTGCTTTATGTTTGTTATTTACTTTTGTTGTGGTGCTATGGACCAAACCCAGGACCTTGCACATACTAGATAAACACTCCACCACTGAATTTTTGCTCTAGCCCTCATTATGTTTAAATTGTATATGGTTACAGATCTCATTTCCTCAGCTGCCTTGGGAGTAATTCAGGAGAAAGTCTTAAATGTCAAAGTTTGTTTTCTTCTGCTTTGTTATGTCATAGTTGAGAAGAGTAGCTTGAAAAATTTTCCACATTTGGTATTGTTTTTGAGACTTTTCTCTGTAGTATAATATTGAATAGTGCTGTCCAGAACATCAGAATGTGATCTTATTTGGACCTGGAGTCTTTAGTGATGTCATTGGTTAAGTTGAGGTTATTGCTTTAGGGTGGGCCCCAGTGATTCCAAACATCCCTCTCGTTCAGTTAGTGAGTGTGCACATTCATAGACCCAGAGGCAACCATAAGAATAACATGTAAAGCCGGGTGGTGGTGGCACAAGTCTTTAATCCCAGCACTTGGGAGGCAGAGCCAGGTAGACCTCTGTGAGTTAGAGGCCAGTCTGTTCTACAGAGCACGATGCAGGACAGGCATCAAAACTACACAGAGAAACCCCGTCTTGAAAAACCAAACCAAACCAAACCAAAACAAAACAAAAAGAATAACATGTAAAGATGGAGGAAAGTATTAGAATGATGTTACTCCAGGGGGGCCAAGACTTAGAGTATTTATGTTGTTAGAATTGTGGTACATCCCATTATAATAATTTATTAATTTATTTCAGTTAATGTTTAATTCTAGGAATTGAAGTTAACTCGATTATAGTTTTATTTTTTACTGAAAAACTTTTGTCCATTTTACAAAAAAATGGACATACTTAAATGTCTACTCTCCATTCCCATGCTTTTATAACCAAGAAGGAGAATATTTGCCTTTTAACTGAAAAATACATAAAATATCAATTGTCTAACATGAAAGGTATGGTTGATAATACAGTGTTACTATCTCTCAACTGATTTCTTTTAATAAACTATTTTCAGCTAAGGTCATATTCTGAGGTTCTAGGCGGATAAAAATTCCTGTATTTGTTAGAGCTGGTATTCATTTTTTTGGATGCCTTGGTATAAATGTGTCCTTAATGTTTCTTAATTTTCTGTTTTCTTTGCTTTTATTTTACTAAGCACTCTGAGAGCTGACATTTTATTTGTATCTGATGAGTAGTCATTCTAGAGCTTTTAAATGTCTGTAATGCCTTCCAAATATAAGATTTGATGGTGAGGGTGATTATAGCCATGACGATAGATAATGGCAAGATATATGCGCAGAGAAAAAGGGGAGCAAACCTATTCCATATATTACTTATGACAATGAAATTGTCAACATTTTCTCAGTCTTGTTATATACCAGGCACCATGTTAATTGCTTTTATAGACGTCCCAGTTTCTTTCCTGTTGCTTTGATAAAATATCTTGGCCAAAAGCAACTTAGGGGAGAAAGGGTTTATTTTACTTGACAATTCCAGGTTAGAGTCCATCATTATGGGGAATCACAGCAGCAGGAGCTTGGGGTAGCTAATCATATCACATCCACAGTCAGGACCAGACACAAATAAATACAGGCATGGACTTGTTCGGATCTCCCATCAGTTCTGGACCCAGCCCATGGAATGGTACAGCTGTATCAGGGAGGATCTTCCCACCTCAGTTAACCCAGTTAACTGGTATAGACAATGCTTTATTGAGATTCTCTGCCTGGTGATCCCAGGTTGTGTCACATTGACAATTAACTAACCATTACACACGTGAGTCCAGTAAATCTTTATTTGAAGCTTATGATATATATATATAAAGCTCCATATATAATTGAATGTACATATAAAACATACATATATATTGTTAAAGTTTCTTACCTCTTATAGATGAGGACAACAAGAAGCAGGCTAGTTAAGAGAAGAGGTCATCACTGCACAAGAGAGAGCAGAAAGGTTTTTAAGAACCAGAGATCTGGGAGAACCAGAGCAAAAGTTTCTCCTAGACATGACAGGAACACCGCATTCATGAACTGACAGTTCATTCATCAACGTTTTAGCATTGAGTTGGGAGGAGTTATGAAGCTCCACCCCTAACTGAGGCGCTAATGACAATTGATGGCTGCTAGGGGAGGGAGAGTCAGTTTTTTGTTTTTGTTTTTTAAGACAGGGTTTCTCTGTGTAGCTTTGCACCTTTCCTGGAACTCACTCTGTAACCCAGGCTGGCCTCAAACTCACAGAGATCCGCCTGGCTCTGCCTCCCGAGTGCTGGGATTAAAGGCGTGTGCCACCATCACCTGGCTCTTTTTTAAGAGTATGGCCTCTGGTAGGTACACAATGCTCCAATGAGTAGTCCTATCCCTGTGAGCATATGGGCAACATAAATTGGGCTTGGTGGGTTATTAAAAAGAGAAGAGGAGGAGGAAGAGGAGGAGAAGGAGGAGAAGGAGGTCACGAAGGAGGACAGAGGGACCCTATTCACAAACAAGGTCACATTCTGTAATAGTGAGAGATAGGGCATTCCACGTGTCTTTTGAGGGCATACAATTGAACCTTTAACAGATGGCGAACAGGGATATTTTACTTTTGGCATTTGCTCAGGGCAAGGCTCTTTGGGGCTGTGGACCCTAGAGCTCTTACTCCTAACACTGTGCAGGTGTGTTGGGGGGGCGGGGTACAGTGTATCCGTGGTTACCCAGCAGAGTAGTGACTGACAGCTGGGGATAAAGCCCTGGGGATCTGGCAGTTTCTCTTAGGCTATTTTGTGGCTGGCAACCCGCAGTTCTCTGAAAGAGGGGAGATACAAACAACTGCAATGAATAAAGCAAGAGCCCGGGCTCTCACGTCTCCTTTGATGCATTTGCATTTTAATGGAGCAGCCTGGGCTCCATCCCAGACCTATTGATTCATGACATCCAGGGGAGAATCCTGTGAGAATCTTACATTTTGGGAGCGTACCAGGGGATTCACATGATTTGACATGCTTAGGAAACCACAGAACAGGATGCCCGGCTTGTGAAATAAGTAGTTAAGAAGTGAGTAGCCCGTGAGAGGGTTTTTAGGTAAGAGCCAGGTAAAGATGGAAAGAGGGCAGCAAGGCAGTCAGGACAGATGTCCTTCAAAGAAAGCCACAGATAGATGCCCAGGTCTTTTCTCTCTGAGCCCAGCTTGAGACCTAGTTCCTGCCCCAGGGAGAATGTGGGTGAAGAAGGTGTTTGGGGCTTGGATTTTAACATTCCTCCTAGGAGGAGCAGGCTAGACTTGAGATCGCTTATTAAGTCAAGGCCTTAGAGATCAAAGCGTCAATTCCGTATTAGAGGAAGGTACCCTGAGAGAAAATTCTAGCCAATTCCATTGTCTCTGTTGTCACATCACATGCCGACAAGGGTGATGTAGTCTCCCTTTTTAAAAAGAGAACTGCTCATTATTTGGTTTTGCACTTCAAGCTCTAATCTCGCATTCTGACAGCCCATGTGATTGTTTTTAAATGAAGGCAGCCAGAGAGGCAGGGCAATGACAAGGGGAAAAAAATCTGCAGTACAGATGACAAGATTGTGCTGTTTTTGATTTGCCCCCAAATAAACATGGTATTGAAAAATGATCCAAAATCATTCACTTAAAAAAAAAATCACACTTACTTTTGAGTAATACTTCAGTGAGGTATTTTTAAAATCTATGTTTTGAAGCATAGTGCGCTGAGATTGGATTTGAAATTGGCTTAATACCAAAGTATGACATATTCTCTCTTACCAGGATTTACTGTATCCTTTGCCTGTTTAGATCTTACAAATTTCAGATTTCATTAATCTTTAGGATAGACATCCCTTACTGACTGGAGTTTTTATCCATCATGGAGTTCCTCAATAAACAGTGACACCTTTTCCTCTGTTATTTCTCATGTCTTTGTAACTTCTGCCTCCCTGCATTTTGACAGTCTTTGCAAAGAGGCACTGAGGGCCAGCACTGGACAGGTGCCCAGGTACTTACACAGGAGCTCTGCTTAGGGGCACCACATTGTGAGTAAGAGGACATGGTAAGATCACCTCCAGGGCCAGGAGACTCGAAATCTTATACCAATACCAGGGGACTAGTGAGACACAGGTAGGGTAAACTGCCCATAGCTGGGGAGGGGTCAGGAATGTCCTGTGGAAGAAATCACATTTGAGCTGATACATGAGGTCTGGGTGTCCATCGGTGGGCAGGCTGAGTGGTCCTGCTGCCCCCATGCTCCTCCTCCCCTCCCATTGTTGTGGAAGTTCTGTTACCTGTCCCATAAGCTAAAGCCTCTGCTGGTGCTCCTGGTTCTGTCCTCTGACCTTCCTAACTGCCTTGCTCTTGCAGGTGGCTCCTGTCCATCATACAGTAGCCGTTCATGCCACCGGCATGTATGGAAGTGTGGAAACATAGCACCCCATCTCTTTCCCTTGAAAAACAAAGCAGAAATTCCTGACCTGTGTCTTCTTCTCCGTTCCATGTGCTGTTTTCCTTTACTGCCCAACTTGTTACAGTAGTCTCTCTCTCTCTCTCTCTCTCTCTCTCTCTCTCTCTCTCTCTCTCTCTCTCTGTGTCTGTCTGTCTGTCTGTCTGTCTGTCTCTCTCTCTCTCTCTCTCTCTCTCTCTCTCCCCCATTTCTTCTTACTGCACACTGTCAGACGCTCAGTTAGATTTTTCTCAGGCTCTCATGGAACACACCTTTGTCAGGTTCAACAACCATCCCTTGATGCTGTGAGATAAAATAAATCCTCCCCTCCTTAAATTGCTTCTGTCAGACATTCTCTCAAGATGACAAGAAAAGCCAGGCGCAGTGTGCTGCTGTGACTCACATGTATGAGTACTCTTTACTGGCTCACTGCTTCAGTGTGCGATAGCACCTTGCTCCATATTTCCTTGCTCACAATTCCTGTCTCTCACGGGATCTTCCTTAAGCTTTCTGTCTAGGTGCATGTGTGTAGTGACACGGTGAGGGGAACCCATTTCCATGCAGGACATTCTTGAACATTCTAGCAGCTTCTAGCTGGTCTTCTCAACCTCCCCAGCCTCCAGTTCGTGCTTTTCCATGACTACAAACTTATATTCATCTTTCTCTTCTCCTATCATTGCCTATCTTGCTTATGTAGGCTTCAGACTGGAGCACAAGACACAAAAGTAACATCCTTACAGTTCATCCAGGTCTCATACTTGCGAAGTCAAATGCCTATAGTAAACTTGACATTTCTATTCAAACTCTGACGTATTGTCATTGGGTGGTTTGCTCCACTTTCAGCTAAGACATATTCCCATGAGAAGGAACTGTTGTAGGAGGTGTCATAGGAACAGGCTCCACTAAGGGCACTGGATGAGCAGCATCTGCCCCAGGAATTTCAAGCACTCTTTGCTTCTTGCTACACACAGGGCCTTAGTTGGTTCAAAACACTGAAATGAGCCCAACTCTTTCACCCACAGCCGCCCAGAAACCTAGTTAAAACCCCCACAATTCAAAGAAGTCCCTCCAGACCACTGTGCTATTGTAAATATAATTTTTGCTAACCACTTACCCTACTTAAACACACACACAAAGCTTAAATTTAAGAAATCCATGCATGAATTATTTGAACAACTGAACTGCTGAGGGGTGAAATTAAAGTAAATGTACTTTAATAAAGTGAGGCAGTATAAATAAAGAAAAATACCATTTAAATTCACAGTTTTATAAAATTCTATTTATGTGTATGCTACTACTACCAAAACAATCTGAATTGGGTCCTGGTTACTTTTTAATGTCTTAGAGTATAATGATAGGAAACAGTTAAGCAAATAAGTCTTTGGTTTGAGTATGTGGAAAAACTTCAAGCTATGGGAATGCATTGAGACTTTCAGTCTATACATCTGTACCTATATCTGTACTGGTATCTTAGTTTGGTTTCTATTGCTGTGATAAACACAACAACCAAAGGCAACTTGAAGAGGAAGGGATTTATTTCATCTTCTAGCTTACAGTCCATCCCAAAGGGGAGTCAATGCATGAACTCAAGGTAAAAACCTGGAGGCAGGAACTGAAGCAGAGTCTTGGAGGAGTGCTTCTTACTGGCTTTCTCTTCACAGCTTACTTAGCCTGCTTCTTTTATACAACCAAGGACCACTAACCCAGGAACAGCACCACCCAACAGTGGGCTGTAACCACCCACATTGATTATTAATCAAGAAAATGCTCTCCCACCACCACCCCAACTTGCCAACAGGCCAATCTAATGGAATCATTTTCTCAATTGACCTTACCTCTTCTTGGAGGACCCAAGTTGTATCAAGTTGACAAAAACCAGCCAGTACAACTAGATTAAATATTGCCATGATTTTGATCTCATCTACAGCCTCTGTCCACAATACTGCCTGGGTTCTAAATGAATTTCTTCCGTCAGACAGCTTCCTGTAAGGACAGCCAGTTAGAGGATGCTATAGGCAATTTGGGGGACTGGAGGAGGAAAATGCTTATTCCTCTTAGCCTCCTGCTCCCTTCAGTGATGTTCTGGCATTTATTTTGCATTCCAGCCACAAGAGCTTATTTCTGTGCTGCTCAATAGATACAGAGGGCTGTTGGTTCTAGTTCATAGTTTTGATAGACTTCCCAGACCTGGTTGTACAGTCCCCTTCTAGGTTAACACCACATGTGTGCACCTCTCCTGAACCATCCAGTGTGAGAGGCTGCCCAAGCTACCTCTAAACCTCCTGCTTTTGTTCTCCCAGACACAGAGGCAGGGCCAGTTCCCCACAGTTGACCATTCTGTGCTGGTACTTCAGTATTCCTTTTCTGATTGTTTAAAAGTTGGCTGTTTGGTAATTTTTATATTAAATTATCTCTGTAAAAATGCTTTTTCTTAAACTGATCCAAGGTGAATGAATGGAGGAACACACACACACACACACACACACACACACACACACACACACACACACACACAAATGTATCTTTTTGTAACTAGTAAAGAGAAACACATGATAATAAAAATTCTCTTCGTTTGACTTTAATTTCATTAAATCTGTCTTTGGAATCCTAGAATAATTATACCTTGTCATAATGTATCTTTTTAACACATTTTTTGGTATTTGGTTAGTGAAACTGTAAAGTGAGTTTGTTAGTAAAAATGACTCATGAATTCATTTTCTTTTTCTTTTTTTCTTTTTTGAAATATCAGTGTTACCTTGGAGGAGTGGACAAATGCTTCTTATGTAGATCATGCATGTGTCTGTGTGTCTGTATGTCTGTGAATTTCCCTCTTTTCCTCCCTCCCTCCCTCCCTCCCTCCCTCCCTCCCTCCCTCCCTCCCTCCCTCTCTCCTTCCCCCTCTCTGTGTGTATAAATGATGTGCAGATAGAAGTCAGAGGACAACTTTCTTGAGTTGATGTTTGTCCTCCATCTCATTAGGAGGCAGAATCTCTTCTGTTGTTTCTGCTGCTGCTTTACCGTGTACTCTGGGGTAGCTGGTCCTTGAACTGTAGGGAGCATCTTCTGTCCCTGCCTCCAGTCTCTCTGTAAGTGTGCCATGGTTACAGATGCATGCTAATACATCACACTTGACTTGGCTTCTCAGGATCTGAGTTCAGGTTGACCAATTGACTGGAGGTTTGATTCAGCGACGCCTTTCAACACCCGATTGTTCTATGTAGCTTGTCATCTTCATTTTATGTCCCCCTTGACCTAAGAGTAATTTGGAATGCAATGAACAATGTTTAGTCATTTAATTTTTATTGAGAAGGGACTGTGCTAACATTTTTGTTGAGTTATTAATTTTTTTCATATGTACATATTTGTACTACACTTGCTGGTTACTGTGGTTTTTACCTCTGGGAATTTGTTGAACTATTTTTTTTTTAATGATTTACTGCATAGGAAGTATTTGTCAGTGTTCAAGGTGTGACTGAAGACAATATAAACTGCAAATGTTGTGTATAGCATTTTGTGTGCTCTAATTATTTTTTGGAGACAATGAGGAAGGCCTTTTTCGTAATTTCTTTCATTCATCTTTCCTTTAAATTTTATGTTTTTCTTTAGATTAATTTCAAAACTACATTATTAGCTAAACACAACTCCTATGTCTTATGACTAATCTTCCATTTATCGAGGAATCAGTCAATGTTTTGCATTAAAATTTCCTGTGATAATTTTGGTATAATTTTCTGAATAAGATGTTTTCTATTATTGTTATTTTTATATTTCATGTCTGCTTTGATTTTGCAGATGTGACTTATAAATTGTCCACAATGTGCTTCCTCTCTTTTTCTCTGTCTTTTTGATTTTTTAACATGTCTTTTATTTATTTATTTATTTATTTATTTATTTATTTATTTATTGGTTTTTCGAGACAGGGTTTCTCTGTGTAGCTTTGCGCCTTTCCTGGGACTCACTTGGTAGTCCAGGCTGGCCTCGAACTCACAGAGATCCACCTGGCTCTGCCTCCCGAGTGCTGGGATTAAAGGCGTGCGCCACCACCGCCCGGCAATTTATTTATTTATTTATTTATTTATTTATTTATTTATTTATTTATTTATTTATTTTCTATCTATCTATCTATCTATCTATCTATCTATCTATCTATCTATCTATCTATCTATTTATTTGTTTTGTTTTTCGAGACACGGTTTCTCTTTGTAGTTTTGGTGCCTTTCCTGGAACTCACTCTGTAGCCCAGGTTGGCCTCAAACTCACAGAGAACCACCTGCCTCTGCCTCCCGAGTGCTGGGATTAAAGGCATGTGCCACCACCCCACGGCTTTAACATGTCTTTTAACAGAATTTAAAAAAAATCTTTCTTTTATTTATTCCTCTTGTCTTTCACATCATGCCTCCTGATTTCACCCATCTCCCTCCCTATGACCCAGAATAAAACAAAATAAAATTTAAGAGAAAAAATGTTTTTAAAAAGGAAGAAGGGGGGAAATCTCATCATGGAAGCTGTAGTGTGACACACTGAGTCACACAGTAAACTCCTTTATCCATACATTTTTACATGCAGGTGTTCATCGCAAAGAATCCTTGGGCTGGTTTGAGGCCCCTGGTCTCTGCTACACCATAGACACTGGGTCCTCACTGGGACTCTTTTTGGACCTTTTGTTGCTGCCCTGTGTCGTGGAGATCCTGCAGCCTTGGGTCCACAGGACGACCCCTCCTCCCTAGGTCAACTCCTACTCCCCCCATGTGTTGGTGTGGGTCAACACATCTCCTTGGTTCTGGGCTTGGGTGGTTTCAGAGTTGGTCAGCCTGCTAGCTTTGGGTCTTCACCACCAGGGGGAGCTCTCCAGCATTGCCCTGACTAGTTCACCCCTTGCAGCAGTGGGTAAGGGGCGGGGCCAGTTCTCCTGCTTTCAGGTTCTCAGGATCCGTTCTCCCACACATACACCTTCAGGAGCAGCTCTACTGGGTTGTTCAGGTGAGCTACAGGGGCCACTCTCTCTGATGAGGAGCAGGGACAGCTCTCCTGCTCTTATGACCTCAGGGCCAGCTCTCCCACCTGCCTCAGGTGTTGATGGGTGGGCAGGCATCTCTCCCCTGCCCATGCCAGCATAAGACAGACGAGTAATGGGGACAGCTCTCCTATGCTCGCTACATCTGGACTTGCTTACTCACACCTCTGCCTACAGGGGTGGCTCTGTTTGGCTGCCCAGGTGACGTGCAGGGTCTGCTTTCTCAAGTGTTGCAGCTGCTGGGGTCAGGGACAGCTCTTCCTCCCACTCTTACAACCTCCCGGCCAGTTAACAGAGTTTTTAAACTCTAGCATATGCCTTAGCTGGTCATACGTTTAGCTCTACTGTAACCTTATTTTACTATTTACCTTATTTGAAATAAACGTCTCTGTATCTTCTTTCCATTTCTTCATAAGATTGATAATTTTTATATTTCCCTCTTTCTAATACATTTGAAGACAATCTTACTGAATAAGTTTGGTAACTTTTGATCACATGAATATCAGTTAAAATTTAGTTATTCCAGATGCTCAATTTAATTACTCCCTCACCACCATTCCCGACGGAATCAAGCAGTTATGTGAAACCTGACTCAGCCATTTATCACTCTTGTCTATTTTTGGGCTTGGCAGGCTGAGGGAAGCAGGGTGGAGTCAGGAGACATGTAAGAGCTTCTCTCACTGAAGCTGACCAAGGATTCAACATGTCTCAACACTCCGCTGCTTCCCAGACCTGCTGTAGTAGGACACACCTTCTCTTAGGTGCAATTGGAGGCCTCCATTTCTAATCTAGTCCATTCTCTGCCTTCTATAACATCATCACACCCGCTTCTGATGTTGCTCATTACTGTTGAGATTGATTCATTTACTTAATTCACTGGCAGGTGAAAATTTGTGCTACAATGAAAAGCTACACTGAATATTCAGTCCACCAACCCAAACTTAGCTGGCATGTATATCATTAAAATATTAAAATGTAATACAAAGTAATGGGTTTGATTACACCATTTTCACACATACACTTTATTATACCTGATTCTTACGCATCTTCTTCTACATCTCCTTCCCACCCTATCTCATCTTTCCTCCCTTGCTGGTTAACTTCTACTTCCCAAATGGTCTCCTCTTCTACTTTCTTTTTTTTTTTTTTTTGTTCGTGTGTTTATGAGACAGAGTTTTACTAGGTAGCTTTGGCTGGCCTGGAACTCACTATGTAGAGCAGGCTTGCCTCCAACTCACAGAGCTCCACCTGTCTCTACCTCCAGGGAACTCACCATGTAGACCAGGCTGGCCTCCAACTCACAGAGATCCACCTGTCTCTACCTCCAGGGAACTCACCATGTAGAGCAGGCTGGCCTCCAACTCACAGAGATCCACCTGTCTCTACCTCCAGGGAACTCACCATGTAGAGCAGGCTGGCCTCCAACTCACAGAGATCCACCTGCCTCTACCTCCAGGGAACTCACCATGTAGAGCAGGCTGGCCTCCAACTCACAGAGATCCACCTGCCTCTACCTCCAGGGAACTCACCATGTAGAGCAGGCTGGCCTCCAACTCACAGAGATCCACCTGCCTCTACCTCCAGGGAACTCACCATGTAGAGCAGGCTGGCCTCCAACTCACAGAGATCCACCTGTCTCTACCTCCAGGGAACTCACCATGTAGACCAGGCTGGCCTCCAACTCACAGAGATCCACCTGTCTCTACCTCCAGGGAACTCACCATGTAGACCAGGCTGGCCTCCAACTCACAGAAATCCACCTGTCTCTACCTCCTGGCACACCACTATACCCAGCTCCTTTCATTTTCATTATATAACATATATTACAAATTTAAAACATTTTCTTACTCCAATGTTTTAAAAGCCCCCTGGTTCTCTCTTGCTCCCCTTTCTACTTTCATGACACCCGCCCCCATGTGTAGGCATGTGCATAGAGTGCATGTGGAGGCCAGAGGGCAAGTTAACGGGAATTGATTCTCTTCTTTCACCATGTAAGTCCTGAGGTTGTCAGCCTTGGGGACAGGGGTTTTCATTTGTTGGCCCATCTGTTCAGTCCCTAATTTAAATTTTGTAGGTCTAGAAATTCACCCATTTCCCCTATATTTTTAAGTTTTTTTTTTCCTGGCTGTTAGCTTTCAGTGTTCCTTAACAATTCTCTGGATTTCACTGGAGGAAAAGCAAGACTAAATAAATGAAAAGAAAAAAAAAAGACAGTGACTAGAGAGGAATATTATGGTGGGGAAGACAGAAAAGCAAAAGATTAGAAAGGATGAAGAAAGAAAATGAAAACCCAAACAAAGGTTTCCTAATAATAAGTCATTTTAAAACAATATCAGATAAATGTAAGAACTGAATGCAATTTTATTAAAACATGAGTTTTAAGATAATAAGATGTCAAAATACTACTGAAAATAGAGTAAAGGGAAAGAGGGAAAGAGGAATGGGTGAACTACAGAGGAATAAAACTAATTATGTAATTAAAAATATGGTGAAGTATAAGTAAAATAAGGGGGATTCTCAAGGGCACAAAATGAAGAGATAAAGCATTGGGAGAGCTTCTTTGTAGTTTGTAGAAAATTAGAGCCCGACAGTTTAGACTTGGCAAGGGGCCCAGTTGAACTTGTGAATCCTTGTCTTTAGGTGGTTTATGCTTTATTGAGTATGTTTTGGGCACATGTATGATGTCTACAAGAGCTGGCTTCCCTTCCATGGGTGCCTGGGCCCTCTGCTGGACACTCTCCTTTGTGTAGTCTGTGGGTTCCTTCACCTCATATCTTCTGAGGGGGTTAATGCCCTGAGGCTGTGGTAGACTAACTTCAGGCTGCTTTCCTGTGGTTGCAGTCACCCCCACCCCTAACACACACACACACCAGTAGCTCAATTTCAAGTAATAGACTAAAAAAATGGCACTCAGCTCCCACCTTCCAAGTAATAGTGACAAAACGGGCTTCTGTTTAATCGCCAACCCATCACCAGAGAATTACTGTCTTACCACATCCACAGTGAGTATTGAGGCTTTGGAGGGCTTTGGCTGTGTCCTGACATTTGAACTGCCAGTTTCTTTTTACCAGGCTTACCTGGTTTACCTTTTGGAAGAGCCTTCTCCTTATCCCGTCACAGAGAGTCACACATGGGAGCTCCACTCAGCTTGGCTTAGTTTCTTCGTGTTATCCTTTACCCAGCTCTCTGGAGTATCCTGTCTGTGCTTCTTTGAACTTCCTAAGGACTTCCCATCTTTCTTGTTTTGCAGCATAGTCTAGTTTCCCTTACTCTGGGTCCTCTCAGCAGGTTCCATTTGCCAAGTTACCCAGAGCCTACTATTAACTTTGCAGGCCTTGAGCTATGGCTCAGTGGTAGAGAGCAAACCTAGTACTTCCAAAACCATGGGACAGATTCCAACACCCTAAGGGGAAAATTATTTGTTGTTGTTGTATTTTAACCACAACTCACAAAGCATCAGGAAAGATGCCAGAATTGTCATTAAGCAACTAGATGCCACTTAGGGATATGACTTTATTTTAAAACATTTAATATTTCCACATTTCATGTTTTCATATGCTAGAAAATACAAGATAAATCTTAGACTAAATCTGTGTTTTTAGTCGCACCCAATGTTGAATCAAAGCAAACATGTCTGGTTATTACATTTTGCCACTGAGATGTCTTATTGTCCTATCAAATGAAGGTGCAAAACAGCAAAGCTATTCCTGCAAAGAAGGCAGAAAGATCCAAGCAGTGGTTTCAAAGCATGGAATGTAATTTGCTCATTTTATTTTCTTCTGAATTTATATTGAAATTGAGAAACATAAATGACCCACCTTAAGGATACTTTGCCCATCAAGCTAAAATTCAAAGCCGCCACATTATGATTCAGAAGGGGGACTAAAGAAAGATGCACTATCGGCTATTTAATTGTTTTTACATTATATTTTTTAAATGTTCTACTTATTCTTTACTAAGATCATCCTTGGAATATCAGGGAGTCTTTGTTGTACTCAATGGTCTAATGAGAGACATTCAGGGAAAAAATTCTGGTCTTATTCTCTGTTGTTCCAGCATTTAAACAGTCTATGAAGTACTGGTGGGTGTGTGGCTTTAATCTAGAAGCCTTAATAGCTCATTCTGTGGGTGTCTGCCTCCACATACACCCACCTCAGATCTTCATTGTTACATGAGTCTTCTCTCTTCCAGCTTTAAAAATATTTCGGCAAAAAACATTAGATAATATTCATTTCGGAGTTGAACAGTCCATGTGGATGGAGTTGCTTCTAATTCCTCTTCTCAGTATTTGCTTGCCACAGGATGAATTTTTTTCTGTTCTTTCTTAGTGGTCACCATAATTGCTACTACATTTGGAGTATCAGTAGCCTACTTGTCTATGTGTTTATAACCATGCATGTGAAAGTTGTTGATAAACCATAATCTAGTATTCAATCTTGATATTAATTCTGTCTATGTTAATACTAATAGCACAATACACCACCAACATCATTGCACAGACAAATAATGGGAATGAGAATCCCCCCTCCCTCCCTCTTTCTCTCCAGTTCTACTAGAAAGTAAAATACTTTTCTAGAAATTTTCTAGAAAACTTTTCAGCAAACATGCTGATAGTTTTATGTACTAGTTGACATGGAGATAAGAGGTGTCATGGCATTTTAAAGAGAATGAGTTGTGGATATTTTTGGTAAATATAGGGAAAGTGAGAAATCTACAGCCATTTGTAATGGGCTGGGAGTTGGCAAACATTCTTTAGAGGAACCTGGTACTTTCTTGTAGAAACTTAATGTTTTAGTAGAGTGGTATGAGTTCTTTTTTAAAAATTTATTATTTTTTCTTTATTAAGATTTTTTTATTCATTTTACATACCAACCACAGATGCCCCTCTCTTCCCCACCTCCTACTCACCCCAGCCTCCCCCACCATCCCCTATCCCCTCTTCCGAAAAGGTAAGACCTCCCATGGGGAGTCAGCAAAGCCTGGTACACTCAGTTGAGGCAGGTCCAAGCCCCTCCCCATGAATTAAGGCTGTGCAAGATGTCCCACCATAGGTAATGGGCTCCAAAAAGCCAGCTTATGCACCAAGGCTAGATCCTGATCCCACTACCAGGGGGCCCCTTAAGCAGACCGTGCTACAGAACTGTCTCGCTTATGCAGAGGGCCTAGTCCTATCCGATGGAGTCTCCACAGCTGTTGGTCTAAAGATCACGAGTTCCCAGTAGCTTGGTTCAGTTGTCTCTGTAGATTTTCCCATCATGATCTTGATGCCCCTTGCTCATAGAATCCCTCTTCTCTCTCTTCAACTGGACTCCTGGAGCTCTGCCTGGTAGTTGGCTGTGGATCTCTGCATCTGCTTCCATCAGTTACTGGATGAAGGCTCTATGATGACAGTTAGGGTATTCACCGATCTGATTACCAGGGTAGGCCAGCTCAGGCACCCTCTCCATTATTGTTAGTAGTCTAAGCTGGGGTCATCCTTGTGGATCCCTGGAAGCTTCCCTAGCACCAGGTTTCTTCCTATCCCCGTGATGTCTCCCTGTGTTAAGGTATCTTTCATTGTTCTCCCACTCCGTCCCTGTTCCAGCTCAACTATCTTGTTCTCTTAAATTTATTTTTTAAAACATCTATGGGTGTTTTGCCTGCATGTGCCTGCAGAGACCAGATAATGTTTGTGAGCCTCTACACAGATGCTAGGAATTGAACCCTGATCCTCTGGGAGAGCATCCAGTGCTCTTAACTGCTGAGTCATCTCTCATTTTTATTATGCCAATAGTCACAGAGTATTTCAGGCATCCTCTGCAATACTTGAAATTGGCCTCACACTATCTCTCTCTTACAGACTCGTAGAAACTTAGTATGGATTGTGTTGTGAAAAGAATACAAGAGAACCAAGTGTTCCTTAGTCCTTCTATTCCCCTCCCCCCCCCAAACAAGTGACAAATGATTTGCCCCATGTCCAAAAGTTCTGTGTGAGCTAAGGCTTTTTGAATTAGAAAATATTTTTAGCAATATGATCTACATCTTATCTTGAAACTTTCATAAAATCTTACCGACTACATTAGCAAACATTTCAGACTCTTCCCACGTGAAAATCATTGACTGATTTTCAGGGCAAATAATTATGTTTTTGGACTATTTTAATCATTAGGCAGCCATTGTTTGTAGTTCAAATAGTAAATTTGTAGTTCCTGTAACTTCCACATCTTAATTCTTCCACAAGTGGGGAATCCTCAGGAAGCTGATGAAGAAAATAAATACTCTGCAGGTGGTATAGGGGATGCTTTGAGATGAACACCAGAGTGAAGAAAGAGAAAAAACAAAATAAAACCAAAACCAAACTGGACAAACAAAAAACAAGATTTGTCAGAGTGGAGACAGCAATAAGTCTTAGTTGTTTCAACAGAAGGGCCTCAACCCAGGCTGGCGGAATTTAGAGACAGAGTAGTTTTCAAGCTAACTGGAATTGAGATGAGAGAACTGATGATTGATAATACTGAATCCTTTTTACTACTATGTTATAATTCTCTTCTTAATTTTGGCTAGGGCTATTTTGGAGTTTTCAATGTAAAATTATATATAGTTAAATGTTATATATTTTTATTTCATTTAAAAATTTTTTTAGCATATGATACTTGTATGGAAGAGTTGTATTATTTGATATCCATATGTGTATATAACACACATCAATTACTTTGAAAACTTTTCCCTTAAGTATTTGATGAGAAAGGGCAATGGGGTTGATTTTAATCAAAGAACATTATATATATGTATGAAATTTCAAAAAGGTAAATAAATATAAAGAATTTGATGTAGTTTTTAGTACCAGATTAAATAGTATATTTAAAATTTCATTTCAAATTATTTATTGATACTATATAGAAGTACAATTGGTGATTTCATATAATAGTTGATATTCTGACACCTTGCTGAGGTCACTTATTTGCACAATAGATTTTCAGTAATTTTTTTGGATTTTCTATGTTCCATGATCATATGGGTTATTGATAAAGAGAATTTTAGTTCTGTTTCAAATTCATATGACTTTTACTTCCTTTTATTGCCTGATTGCAATGGTTTGGATCTGCAGCACAAGAGGGGATAGAGAGGTTGAGGGCAAATAATTTCCCTGTTCCTTATCTGTTCAAATATAATTCAGTCTTTCCATAAATACAACCTTAGTAAATTGTAGTAAGTGAATTAGACTCATAGAGCAACTATATGGAAATTTTACATTCAGGGTTAGTTGTTCAGTTTTAGTCACATACATTGCCTGCCATTATTTTGTTAATGACAGAGTACCTATATGACACTGTCCCTAGAAAGGCACGTCACCAGTCATGAAGGCACCTTAGACTACTATGTTCATACAGTAGCAAGAATCACCTATGGATGTATTTTTCAAACTGTATCCCTGTCCAAGTGACACATGACCACCCATTTTAAATTTGTTAAAACTGTGTACAATGGTAGTTGGAACGAATTATAAATACTTTTCTACTTGCAGAACAGAGTTGGATGTGACATTCACCGAGGAATGTCTTTCTGTATGCTGTGAATATGTGTTGCTCTGGTTGGTTGATAAATAAAGCTACATTGGCCTATGGCAGGGCAGGATAGAGCCAGGTGGGAAAAATCCAAGAGAGATGGGAGAGAAGAGAGGATAGTGGAGCAGCTGCTGCTAGCCGCTGCCAGGAGAAGCAAGATGTAAAGGTACTGATAAGCCACAAGCCATGTGGCAAAGCATAGATTTATAGGAATTGGTTAATTTAAGATACAAGAGCTAGCTAGCAAGAAGCCTACTATGGCCATAGTTTAAAAATAATATAAGCCTCTGTGTGTTTATTTGGGTCTGAGTGGCTGCAGAACTGGGCAGGACATAGGAATACTTTCAACTACAGACCTTGTGTGAAAATGAAGAGTGTATAATCAAATCATGGATTGATCTTCCAAAGAGAAATGTTTTATATCCTCATGGAATGTTTTTCCCAAGGTGATAATGGAAAAACCAATTCTGTATTGTATAGAGAAAGCATAACAACCTACAAAAATAACTACAGAGAAGAGAATTAAGCATCTCTAAGAGATGCCTGTCACTCATGGTTACTGATATTTGTGTGGAGGGATTCGTGCTTAGACTAGTCTACAAATAAACTTGCTGAAGCTAAAGTTGCTTGCTTGGATGTCACGCTGACGCTTTAACATTATACTCATAAATGCGTCTTATGTGTCTGTAGTATCCAAGAGCCAGCCATTGCTGCAAGAAACGAGCAGAAGCAGATACATGAACTCCTTTGTCTACCTTCTTGCTCATGTCAACTTCTTTAAAATCTCAGTTGTGGAATCCTGAAGGTTTTGCTTTTGTCCACATGTGCAGGAGCAAGATTATCTCTGTTACATCTGCCCCTGCTTCTGCCATAGTCACTCATCATGAAAATACCAGTGCTTCTGCCCCGGGTGCAATCACCCAGGCTCCCTAAGATCAGTCCTTCCATGCCTGATGCCATGAGGGCACTGTCACTCATGCCCAGATGCATCAGTGGTCATGCTCAGGCTTACAGTCTCTGCTCCTTTCCTTCCTGTCTCCATTCCCCTCTCTCCACAGTTGTAGCACGGGGATGAGAAGGTGAAACTTTCTATCCCTCCTTCTCTTGCCTTAGACATTCCTTGGACATTCTTCAACTAGTCAGATCAAAAACAAGCAAACAAATAGCAAAGATTATTTCTTTTTTGGGCCAAATTACTAAAGCCAGTCTTGTAAATGAATACATGAAAATGGATATGTGCATGGGTCACCTTCAAACCAGTTACAGATAAATTTGGCTTGAATTGGAAACTGAGCTATCTGATATTCCCCGACTACAATCAGCCAGTTGAGTGTTTCTGCTGGGATAATCAACCCAATGTTATATATTAAAATTAATAAAATGTCTGTGGGAAGACACTGAAATGATTATAGTGAACAAAAATATAATCACATTGTGTCTTCTATTTAGACTAGTTTCTACTTTACAGGCCTTTTTTTTGTTTTGTCATTTATTTTTCAAATTAATTAAAATCCAGCTCATTACATTTTAGGCACAAATATTTGCTCACCATATTTAAACACACAAATATTCCCTGCCTGGCAGTTAGCAGTAGATATTCAACTGCAAACAGAGTTGAGCTGGCTGTGACATTATGTGTAAATGAGGAGTGAAGAATTGAATCATGCATTGAGATATCCAGACACTCAAAAATTACACCCTCTCCTCAAGCCCAAGATGAGTATTCAAAAGCCCACACAGGACTGTGGGTAGCATTGCCACTTGTAATAATGCACTTTAACTATGAATGCCAAGGAAGATGATGTTGGCACAGTTAGGATAGTGCCTGGGAACATAAGTATCCTGTAGATAGGAAACACAGTCATTCCTGTATCACTCCTGAATTGTTCACTCTGAAGCATGGGCACATATCATCCTGTGTGTCATTTCACTAAATCAGAATGGCGAAAGCTGAAACAAGGACACCATCTCATTATTTTATCATTTTTTAAAAATAGACACAATAGTTATTACTCTTATAATTCATTACAGCCAGGAGCATGGTGTCTCCTTCCAAAAAGACAAATTTTCATTTACAAGACATTTTTTTTTCTGAAATCCTATGCTCATTTATCATACAGGAAGGTTTGGTGAATAAGGGAGTAAAAAAAAATCAGTAATTAAGTTTACTTCATCTCTGAAAATTTAATAAGCTCATCTGTCTCACAACATATAAACACGAGTATATGTAATTCATCCTTCCATACAAATCTGGCAGCAATACAGCTAGCTATAAAGGGTTTAGTTCCCCACTGCGTTGCTCCCTCACAGGTTTCAAGTCCGTTCCTTCAAACAGTTGGCTTTATGAGTCATATAAGAAAAATCTGAGAATGCACATTGTGAAGTAACGTGAAGTGGGCTTGGCTAATGGTTGGATGCAGTGATGTCTCACAAAAGCAAAGCTGCTCATTAGCTCCGAGGATAATGATAGCATCACCAGGCTCCACAGTTTTTAACTGAGCTCAGGGATGCAGTCCCCAGCTCAGCTCTGGATGTTTCCATGCTGGGAAAACATGCCTTGGTCCAAATCAGATGGTGGAACCTGCTCATTTCCTGTCTTCTCATCAACGATATTGCAGTCACATTTCCTAGCAGCTGATTGGATTCACATCCTCCTCTTTCCTCTTTCTTTCTTTCGGTTAAAATTGGAGCCATTTTTCAAGATCTGGATTCTCAGGATTCTCTTCTACAACCTTCTCTAATGGATACATCCTCCCAGATGGATTCAGTCTTTCCCCTCTCCTGCTAACAGCATCTCTAGTCTGCACTGTCATTTGACTGTTTGCCATGGTGACACTGGGTCGTTCACAGCTGTTTCAAACCAATTTGTCTGGTTTTCTCAGCTAGATTGAAAAGTCTTTGGGAGAAGGACCTGTTTGCTTTGGGATTCAATGATCCAGTGACTTGTCTGGGGGCGGGGTCATTACTACATACTGATAACCCAGATTGAAAGACTCACCAGACTATATCCTAGTTCCCAGCTGTCTCAGGATATCGCATGGATCTTTGAGGCTTGTTTTAATTCCTGGCATCATAGACAGGGCTTCAGAGTCAGGTAAACTTAAATTCAAATTCTAGGTCTATCATTCATGGAAGATTACTTTGAACACCTTCCTTAATTTCTACAAGCATCAGTCTGCCAACTTGGAAATAAAATACAGTAATATTTCCAAGAGTATTAGATAATGCTGAGCAAGCCCATTATCATGGTTCTAGGAACATAAGCAACATTAAACAATCATGTTATTGTTATTGGCTTTGAAGTGTGGTAAACACTTGGTGGCACTCGTCAATGGAGATAGAGTAAAGGAGCCGGTCAGCCAATAGTCAAAGTCATGGAGTCAAACAGAAGAGGCAATACATCCCTCACTTGATGTAGGTTATCGTCAGGAGAGAGAGAAGGTATAGATGAGGGCCACACTGTCAACAGTTTTCAGCAGGAACAATGCAGTCAGGCATCAGAAAAATACTGGCTTGGGTTGGTCTTTTTCAGTTTCAGTGGCAGCAGTGGACAATATCTGGGGTTTCTAAAGTAAGACTAGCTTTACTGAAAAGTAAGGTAGGAAAGGGATGGTGAGGGGTTCAGGTGCACATAAAGGGCTGATGTTTTATTTGCTTCATAGTAAAGCTTTGCTCCTGAAGCTCAAAGTCTTTCTTGTTCTTGTGTGCTAGAGTCTTCTCTTTCTCCCTCCTTTTATTGAAAATAGATTCGTTCTCATATACCATATCCTGATTACATTTTCCCTTCCTGCTACTCCTCCCAGTTTTTCTCCACCTCCCCTCCCATCTGGATCCTCTCCTTTTTTGTCTCTTATTAGAAAAGAACAGGCTTCTAAGAGATAACAACAAAGTGTAACAAAGTAAAATATAAGATAAAACAAAACACACCATATCAAAGTTGCACAAGGCAAACCAACAGAAGGAAAAGAGCCCAAGAGAAGGCACAAGAACCAGAGATCCATTCCTTCACACACTCAGGAGTCCCATAAAAACACTAAGCTGAAAGCTCTAATGTGTTTGCAGAGAGTCTGGTGCAGACCTGCACAGGCCCTGTACTTGCTGCTTCAGTTTCTGTGAGTTTCTGTGAACTTTTCTCTGTTGATTTAGAGCAGTGGTTCTCAACCATCCTAATACTATGAACCTTTAATACGGTTTCTTATGTTGTGGTGCCCCCCAACCATAACATTATTTCTGTTGCTACTTCATAACTATAATTTTGCTACTGTTAATGAAATGCAAATATCTGATATGCAAGATGGTCTTAGGTGACCCCTGTGAAAGGGTTGTTTGACCCCCAAAGGTCAGAACAGATAACTTAGAGGGAATTGTTCTCCTACTGTCCTCCATCCCCTCTGGCTCTTACACTCTTTCCACCTCCTCTTCCATAGCATTCCCTCAGTTCTGAGGGGAGGGAGTTGAAGGAGGCATCCCATTTAGAGCTGTGTTTCAAGGTTTCTCTCTGTGTGTGCATAACATCTGGCTGTGGTTCTTTTTTTTTTTTTTTTTTTTTTTTTTTTTTTTTTTTGGTTTTTCGAGACAGGGTTTCTCTGTGTAGCTTTGCGCCTTTCCTGGAGCTCACTTGGTAGCCCAGGCTGGCCTCGAACTCACAGAGATCCGCCTGACTCTGCCTCCCAAGTGCTGGGATTAAAGGCGTGCGCCACCAACGCCCGGCTCTGGCTGTGGTTCTCTACATGAGTTGTTTCCATCCTCTACACTTTTATAAACCCAGGGTAGGACCACAAGGACAACCCAAGAAGGTCATTAGTGACTTACTTCTTGCCTCTGTAGAGTCCTCCTTACTGGGTCTCTCAACAGCATGCTACTCAATTGACTTTTATTGTACTCCTGAATGTTTCTCTACTTCTGGCTGCTATCAGACCATTGCTTTCAGAATGCCTTTTTGTCTTAACTCGTTCTTTTATTCCTGGATTATTCGTTCTATCATCTTTCATTCCAGAATATTCTATGCTCTCCCCTCCTTTCTTCTCTCTGTACTAACTCTCCCCATGGATTTCTTTTATCCTTCAGATAGTGCTGAATATCTTCAATAACTTCAATAACCATATTTAAAAAGAAGGCTTTTAATTCTCTGGTATCTGACTTTTTCCAGAGCTGGGACCTATAAGTCCAGCTAATTTTGGGGCCTTTCAAACACTATTAGAACACAGCTATTCACTTTCTCAAAGCTCTCCAGATTTGTACCTTCTCCTATGTCTCATCTCTCAAGGAATGATTTGTCTATCACCTATTGGTTCAAGGGCACAGTGTCCTTGGCATCTCAGCTTTTAATTAATTAATTTTTTTCTTTATTTTACATCCCGACCACAGTTTCCCCTTCCTCCTCTCCTCCCACCTCCCTTCTGCCCCCCATCTACTCCTCCCCTGTTTCTGTTCAGGAAGGGTCAGGCCTCCCATGGGTGTCAACAAAGCCTGGCGTATCAAGTTGAGATAGTACTAAGCTCCTCTCCTTGTATTAAGGCTGGACAAGGCAACTCAGTATGAGGAATAGGTTTCCAAAAGCCAGCCAAAGCATTAGGGACAAGCCCCTGCTCCCACTGCCAGGAGTTTCACAAGTAGACCAAGCTACGTAACTGTCACACATATGTAGAGGTCCTAGGTTGGTCCCATGCAGGCTCCCTAGCTGTTGGTCCAGAGTCTGTGAGCTCCTATGAGCCCAGGTTAGTTATTCCTGTGGATTCCCTTGTGATGACCTTCACTCTACTGGCTCTTACAATCCCTCTTCCTTCTCTTTAACAGCACTTCTGGAGCTCAACCCAGTGATTGGCTGTGGATCTCTGCATCTGTTTTCCTTAGTTACTGGATGAAGGCTCTCTGATGACAATTTGGGTAGTCACCAATCTGATTACAGGAGATGACCAGTTCAGGCTACCTGTCCACTATTTCTAGGAGTCTTAGCTGGGGTCATCCTTCTGGATTCCTGGGAGTTTCCCTTGTACCAGGTTTCTACCTGACACCAAAATGCACCCCTGTTTCTAGTCATCTCTTTCAGTACTCTTTCCCTCCATCCACCCTCTAACCCTATCCCTCATGTTCCCATCTCCACCCACTCCCAGTCTACCAAGGAGATCAAAAACTCAACATAAATACAATTTTATTGAACCTGATAGAGAAGAAAGTAGGAAATAGCCTATAATGCATTGGCCCAGGAGACAACTTCCTGAATAGAATACCGGTAGCACAGACTGAGATCAACAATTAATAAATGGGACCTCATGAAATTGAAAAGCTTCTATAAGGCAAAGGACACTGTCAATAAGACAAAGTGGCAGCCTACAGAATGGGAAAAGATCTTCACCAATCCTACATCTGATAGAGGGCTGATATCCAAAATATATAAAGAACTCAAGAAACTAGACATCCAAAAAAACCCCAAATAATCCAACTAAAAATGGGGGACAAATCTAAACAGAATTCTCAACAGAAAAATCTCAAATGGCTAAGATATACTTAAAGAGATATTCAGCATCCTTAGCCATCAGGGAAATGTAAATAAAAATGACTCTGAGATACCATCTTACACCTGTCAGAATGACTAAGATCGAAAACACTGATGACAGCATATGTTGGAGAGGATGTGGAGTAAGGGGAACTCTCCTCCACTGCTGGTGGTAGTGCAAATTTATGCTGCCACTTTGGAAATCAATATGGTGGTTCCTCAGAAATTGGAAATCAATCTACCTTAAGACACAGCTATACCACTTTTGGGGTTATACTCAAAGGATGCTCAATCATACCGCAAGAACACTTGCTCAGCTATGTTCATAGCAGCGTTATTTGTAATAGCCAGAATCTGGAAACAACTTAGATGCCCTTTAACCAAAGTAAATGAATAAAGAAAATGTGGTACATTTACACAACATAGTATTAAATCAGCTGTTAAAAACAATGACATCCTGGTGGGTGGATGGGTGGGTGGATGGGGGAAGGCTGGAGGGGTGGGAGGAGGGAAGAGGAGGATTTGTGATTGGTATGTAAAATGAATAAAAAATTTCTTAATAAAAAACAAACATAAAGCTACTAAAAAAAAAAAAAACCAAACCAAGAATGAACAACCAATGTCATCAGGAAATTTGCAGGCAAATGGATGGAACTGGAAAAAAAAATCATCCTGAGTGAGATAATCTGGACCCAGAAAGACAAACACAGTATAGACTCACTCATAAGTGGATAAAGTAAAGGATAATCATGCTATAATACACAGACCCAAAGAGATTAGATACTAACAATGAGGGCCCAAAAGGGGACACATGGATTTCCCTAGGAAGGGGAAATAGAAGAGATCTCCTGGTCATCTCAGTTTTTAATTCAGCTAATCATCAGCTTCCTATTGAAATGTCCTAAACCTGTGCTCTTCATTTGGGTAGGTCTGTCTTGTTTGCATTCCATCTGAAAGCATATGTGTACAGTGATTGCTTAAAATTGTTCTCTTGTTTTTTCTTTCCATCCATTTGTTTCTCCACATGTTAATCAATGTTTCCATATCCCATTATGTCTCTATTTAGAAAAATGCACCCACAAAATATTCAGTGTTTTGAAGCCTCAGGATCAGAGTTCCTGTTTTTCCTACATCAGGCCAACATTTCTCCTTACTAATGGAAATACTGTCCACAATAAACAGGATATATAGAATCCAGTGTGCATGTTGATTATAGTTCCAGGGCTGATGATGCTTATCTTAATACTCTTATAGCATGACTGCTTGAAATACCCTTCATAATATATTTCATGATTATAATATATTGTACATGATCCCTGTATCTATATCACTCCCTTCCCCTCCCCCTCTAACTTTTCCCATGACTCTGCTAATTCACAGTCTTTTAAATTGTTATTGTTACACATAATATATACACATATGCACACACAGTATATACACTTATGAGCCCATTTAACATTGCTCTTATGTACATGTAGCCAAGGCTAAACACTTGGGATTAGACAACCCATGTGGGAGCTCATCCCTAGAGGAAGCTAATTCTCCCTCTCTCATTAGCCATTGATCACCTGTAGCTCTTCATGTAGGTGTTGGGACATGTGGAATTTCCCCTGTCCATGTTGACATGCCAACTGTTGTTCTCAATGTGCTGGTAACCATATTGTCGAGACTTCATGGGTTCATATTACCTATCATACCTAGGAGATGCTATCTAGCAACAGATGTCCTGGGCCTTTTATTCTTAATACTTTTCTGCCTCCTCTTCCCCAGTGTTCCCTGAATGTTAGGTATAGGAGTTGTATTATAGATGTAATAGCTGGGGTTGGCCACATCATGGTCCCTTTTCCTTTTCCTTTTGGCCTGTTGTGGGTCTCTGTAAAAGTCTATTTGTTGCAAAAAGAAGGTTTTTTGATTCAAGGTGAAAGCTACACTTACTTGTGGGTGCGCTGCTTAGATTTTTTTTTTTTATCAACTTAATGTAAGATGGGGTCATCAGGGAAGAGAAAACCCAATTGAGAAAATGCCTCCAGCATTTTCTTGATTAGTGATTGATATGGGAGGGTCCACTGTGGGAGATGCCACCCCTAGGCTGGCTTGCATAAGAGAGCAGGCTTTAGCAAGACAGGAGGAAGAAGACAGTAGGCAGCATTCCTCCACAGTCTCTGCTTTAGTGCCTGCCTCTGGGTTTCTTCCCTGACCTTCCTTCGTGATAAGCTATAACTATAAGCTGAAATCAACCCTTTCCTCCCCAAGTTGCTTTTGGTCATGGTGTTTATCACAGCAATGGAAACCAAACTAAGACAGTTGATATAAAGGTAAATATTTAGGTTACAGTTAGACATTGTACTGATTTCAGAAAATGTCAGTAGTATTTGGTAATTACACAGTCTTCAGAAAGTCAGTTAGTACTGCCAAGCTTATAATAAAATCATCACTCCAGAAATTGACGCCTCCCAAACCTGAATTTTCATTTCCCAGAGGCAACTGCTTTCAGACCTTACAGCAATGCCTTCAACCTGTTAGTGTTTGCTCTACGTTTGTGAATAAAATGTTTCCACTGTGATTTGTTGACTTTTGGGTATTGTTGCCTTACTGTGCTAAGGGTTTTGTCTTACACTGTCCTGTTCCCTAACCCATGACTCCCCGTAGCTTTCTTTTTTTTGTTTTTGTTTTTGTTTTTGTTTTTCAAGACAGGGTTTCTCTGTGCAGCTTTGCACCTTTCCTGGATCTCGCTCTGTAGACCAGGCTGGCCTCGAACTCACAAAGATCCGCCTGCCTCTGCCTCCCGAGTGCTGGGATTAAAGGCATGCGCCACCACCGCCCAGCTCCCCATAGCTTTCAAATGCATCCATAACATAACTTAAGTTTAAACTAATGTTTATAATTTTTGTTATTATGACTTTGATTATAGTTGCCCCCACAGTATACCATATTTTATTTTCTTTGTAGCTTATTTTCTGATATGAAGAAAACGCTCTCATTTTATTGTTCTTTCCTCGTTTCTCCTTGTGGATTATTCAAACAGCCGTATCTGTTGCACACACACTGTAAAAATCTCAGTAGGGATGCTTCTCTCTCTCTTTGTTTTCCTTGAGAGTTCCTTCTGGAAACCTTCACCCTTCTCCTCTAGTCTTAACTGGCTCCATTCTGAGCCCACACCACTGCTGCTTCTTGGGACACTTCCTTTCCCTGCCCTGGGGACTCCCCCTACATGCCCCTTGATTGCTGGTAGGATTACTGTATTTCCCCAGCACGGTTTCTTAGATTACACCTCATTTGGTGGAGTGCATTCTCCAATAATGTCCTGAGGAAGGGGTCAAGGGAAACAATATTTTGGAGGACTTGTATGCCTGAAACTATGTATTATATTGTCACATTTGATTAGTAGTTGAGTTTCATATTAATTTTTAAATAAAAAAATCTCTTCTGCCTGACATTCCAAGGCTCTTTCCCGTTGTCTTCTATTTCTGGCTTTGCCACTGAGAAGCTTAACAACTCCAGGACTCCTAAATTTTGTGCATGATTTTTTTCTCTCTCTCTTTTGGAATCTCTCCTTGATATTCTAAAATTTCACAATGTTGCACTATGACTTGCATCTTTTAAAATGACTTCTCCAGTCCATAGTTGGGTCACTGAATTCTGGAAAGTCACATCATACAGAAATTAATTCTATTTTAAGAATATAGCTTATTTATTCTTTGACAATTTTGTACATGTATACAATGTATATTGATCATACCAACTCCTACCTCCCTCTTCTCACTTCCTCCAGATAGTCCTAGCATGTCCCTCACCTTCATGTCCTCTTTCATTATATTATTGTTATTATTGTATTTCTTTTTTGAGGTAATATCTCACTAAGTAGCTCTTACTGGCCTGGGATTCATTATGTAGACCAGGCTCTGGCCTTAAACTCACAGGGATATTTCTCTCTCTGTCTCTGTCTCTGTCTCTCTCTCTCTTATACACACACACACACACACACACACACACACACACACACACACACACACACACACACACAATTTTGTAAATCACTTAATCCAGTCACTGCTGCCTGCTGTGTGTTGAGTTACCTTGTTGACCTTTTGCAGGTAGCTCTCAGGAGTTCATGAGTGCAATGGCCACGTCATACCCAGAAGAGAACGTTCCACTATAATCCTCCCTGTCCTCTGGCTCTCACATTCTCTCTACCCTCTCCCACTATGTTCCCTGAACTGACATATATGTCCTGCTGAGGACTGAGTGACTCAGCAGTCACTTCTCAACATTTGACCAGCTGTGAGTGTCTGCATTGCTTCCCATTGCTGCCAAGGGTGACTGCAGCATTAATCTATAGGTATAAACAAATATCTAGAAGGCAATTTGACATGTCCACTTAGCAAAATCTAGTAGGTTCCCTACTAGGGCCTATAACTTCCTGAGGTATGGACTTTTGATCAGGTTTATAGTACCAGGCATGAATTCCTTCCTGTGAATCAAGTCTCAGATCCAATCAGAAAGCTGTTAGTTACCTCAGTAACCTCCATGTCACTATTGAACCAGTGATGACATGGCATGTTAGTAATTAGTATTCAGGGTCTGGTCTAGTGGTCCAGCACAGGGTGACGTCACTGATGTCTTTTCTCCTGCAGTGGCCTACACAGCACCTTCCTTATGGTTTCCATTATTATTTCTTCTATAATGTTTCCCTCTTGGTTTTCATATTTCTTGGACCCAAGAGGACAGTGCATTATTGTATCTTCTGAGTAACATCCTTAATTGTATCTTTCAACCTGTGCATTAAATTTTCATACTTACAGCAGGGTGGGTGGGTAGATGAATAATGTTCAAAGTATATTATATATATGAAAATGTCATATTAAAATCCAGTATTTTACATTTAATTTTTACAAGTAGCAATTTTAAATGTTTACATTTGCTATTATATTCTCAATTGAGGGAGCTTTAGTCTTCTTTTTTATTCAAAAATATTTACTGAATATCTATGATACTCTAGAGACGTGGAGAAAGACATACTTTTCTGCCCTTACGGTTATTGTCTTCTAATGAGGGAAGGCAGCTGAGGACTGTAAGTACCAAGAGCCAAGCTAGACATCACTTAGAGTGTTTGATGCTGTTTGGCTACTCATTATGTTTATAACATTATGATGAGGTATGACCACCATAATTAGAAGCATGTGTATGTCTATTGGTGGAGATGGATTATTTTGTCAACTCCTGGACTTTAAGGTGGGCTGAATAGGCATTTAACTACTCTCAGCCCTTTCTATTACACTCATTGGATTATCTGGAAGGAACATTCTCCTCCCATCTAAAACATATGCCCCTGAATGCTAGCATGCTGGGGCCAGTTCATTATGCAGATTCTTATCTAGTTCCTCTATTTCTGGCAAGGACTCTGCTCATGCCTTCAGCTATAACTGCAATCCCTGAGTCTAGAGGCTTTTTAGACCAGTCTCTCTTGAGACTGAATACTCTATTTTCTTCTAATGTAGGGAAGGAGCTATTGACATTGAAGGTTTGGGAAGAAGACACAGGCATGTAACTCAATTACATACATATGTTGATTTTTAGTTAACTCTGCCATTGTCAGATGTAACTCACACCATGTGAAGTTTCAATTCCCTTTGAAGTAATTGTGCTTGATTGCCTTACTGGTTTTTATTTAATCATTCTAAAGAATTGTTTTTTTTTTTTTGCTTAGTAGAAATTCTTTTGAATTTTAAGATTAAATGAAATTTAAAGATATGGTTCCTAGGTCTAACACTAAAAAAATAATTAAAGCACACTTGTCTTGATGTCATCATAGCTAATCAAGGATTAGAAACTTAGAAGCATCTGCTGAGACTCACATGATGTTTGACTCTACAGAACACAGAAATACTGGACAGACCATTCGACATAAGGTCAATGAACGTGTAATTTCACCTCAACTGCACCACTAACTATGTGAGCCTGAACAAAACAAACGTTCTGACCTCAAATGACTGAACTTTAAAATAGGGCTTATACAAGTTTGACCTAGGCTTCACCTTGAATGGTTCCTTGATAGTTATAAGCATATAGGAATAGAGTAGATGTAGGTGTCAATAGAGGTGTTATGAAAGGTATGATCGTTGTTCAGAAGGAGCTAGAAAACAGTTAACACAGCATTAATATAAAAAGACACAACTCTTAGATTGTATCTTACTTTTCTTTTTTATTATTAAGAAAAATTTTTTTCATTAATTTTACACACCAATCAAAGATCCCTCTCTTCCCTCCTCCCGCCCCCCAGCCTCCCCCACAACTCACCCCCCACTCCCTCCCACAAGAAGGCAAGGCCTCCCATGGGGAGGCACATCTATATCCTACTTTTCATATGTACTTTCTTTTAATTATTCATTTTTTAATAATCTTACTAAACTAAAGCCAAGGTCAAGTTATTTTCTTGCTCAAAAGTCTTACCAGGACCCACAATTCTAACAACCATTATTTATTTTCTCTTACTGCTCTATGCATGTGGTCAACATGCAAGTCATTACCAATGATTTCATAGTCCTTAAAAACTTGCACATCAGAAGAGTTTAAAAAACAGTAGTTGTTTGAGTAGAATGGCAAACCAATGAAGGTGATATGATTCAGAGCTGGGGAGATGTTTTAATTGGTAAAGCACTTGTTATGCAAATATAAGGACCCGAGTTCAGATCCCCAGCACCCATGTAAAAACCAGAGCATCGCGGTGCATGCCCAGTGTTGGGAACTGGAGGCAGAAGAATCCTGGGAAGGGCTTGCTGGCCAACAGGTCTAGCCAGTCAGTGAGGGGGACCTTCAGGTTCACTGAGAGAGAGTCTTCCAATAAATTAGATAGAGAACAAGAGAAGACACATTTGCCTCTAAGTCTCCATGTGCACACACACAGGTGTTCACACAGTGTGCACCTTCATGAGTGTGAACACATACACACAGAGATGATAGGACTGTGTGTTAGTGTTCTGCTCTGATAAAGCCATTTATTCCTGTTCTACTTTTATCCCCTCTGCCAGAAGCAATGCTGCTCAGATCTCTAAGAACATGAGTTCTTAGACTTTATTGGGCCAAGAACTTTATTGGTGGGTCAGGTCATGAATATCAAATGGGGCAAATAAAAAATCACTTATTAATAGTTGGAAATGGAGTTATTCCCTCGATAAATTAGAGTCTTTTCCTAACCCTTATAAGAAAAATTTAATGAATAGACTTGTTTAACTTCAAGTATTTCATGAGTCTATTTCATCTTTCCTATGAATATATTTTTATGCATTTATCTTTTTGATGTTCATTTGTAATGCTAAGATTCAAGTAAATGAAGATACTTTGTTATAATATTACATTTTTCATTATTTAAAAATTTAAATGATATCTTTGGTTTTAGTTTTGATGAATAATTATACATATTTATGGGGGACAATGTGATGCTCCTGCAGACATACTCATTGTGTTATTATCAAAACAGAAATAATTAGCATACATATTTTATATATATATATATATATATATATATATATATATATATATATATATGTTGCTATGGTGGCACTCAAAGTCCTTCAGGTGTTTTGAAATATTGAATACATCATTTTTTACTATAATTTTCTCACTGGGCCATAGACTGCAGGTCTCACTTCTATCTAACTCTAGCATTTTATCTGCTCATCAATCTCTCTCTCAGGCTCTAGTAACTGATGTTCTATTGTGACTTCTCTGAGATTCATGTTTTTAGATTCCACATGTGACCTACCTCATTTCAGCTCACATAATAATCTCCAGATTCATTCATGTTCCTGCCATGACAGGGTTCCATATTCCATTTTGGCAGAATAGTGTTCTATTGTCCATAAGTATCACATTTTTCTTCATCTGTTTATTCACAGATGGACATTTGTAGAAATAAGTCATGAGAAAAAGCAGGGATGATTTGTGGGGAAACTTCTCTGACACCAGCATGGAATTTAAGCAGAAGAATGAGGAAGCAATACTGAGGGGGACTGGAGCGCCATCCATAAGGAATGAAGAGAGCTGGGAAATGAGAACTTCTGAACAGCAAAAACAGGCTCCCACAGAAGGACATCTGCCTAGGAGAACAGCTTATCTGAATACATTTCTCAGCCTTATTCATTCTTTAACTCGGGAATACTTGGTTTTTCACTGTTACTATGGAGGCATAAAAAAAATGAACACACTGATACAAAATAAAAAATAACTTACTTAAATGGCAAGAAGATGAGAAAAATCGCTTTCTTTTTTTCTTTTTAGTATAAGCTGTAATTTTCCATGCTCCTTCTATATGCACAGAGTATTTATTAAGAAAAACATTTTAGTGAGGCTATTAGAGTCAAATCAATATTGAAATTAAGTGATCAATGAGTAGTATAAGAATGGTTGCCCCATGGTAAATTTTGTAACATTTTAAATCATATTGGTAAGGCATTTGATAAGCACACTATTTGCTTTTATACTGGCATCCTCATTTGTTTTGAATAAAGCTAGAAAACAAATAACATAATTTGCATAATGAAACCATTGAAAGTAAATCGCTGTCATTCATCAGAGGTATCTGCACCATTTCTACTTACACTTTAAATTCATCCAAGTTTATTTCTTTCTTTATCCAACTGAATGATTTCTCTGATTTATCCTTGCTATTGAGTGTTACAGGAAGTAAAGGGTTCCATTAGTAGAAGAAGCAGTTTGTCAAGTAGAGTCTATATTGAGGGAAACAGTCTCTTTGATACGTTTTTAATTTGTTTGATTCTCATTTTGCTATTTTAATTTTCCCACATGCCAGTGATGATAAGAGGCCATTTTGTCCTTACTTCTTTAGCTTGCCAAGGCCATAGGCTTACTTGGTAAAGGATGGTCTACCTATCTCCAGCAGGCATGGGTGTCAGCTTAGGAAGTGATTCCCTGTGGCCACAAGATTGGTACAACTACCAGTCAGATGAGATGTCCACCTAAGAACCTGATAAGTCACTGAATCTTGTTCCAGGGGTAGATGGAAACTTTTGGAGATGCAAGAGACAGTGTGGTTATCTGTGCTGAAGAAGCTAGTCTTCATTTAGGCCACCATTCATGTTTTGGGTGCATGCCAAATGTTCATAGTCTTCAGATTCAAGAGGCCCTTGGATAGAATTCAAATGATCTGTAGCAATTTCATCTTTTTCATAATTAACCACTAACTGAAATTTAGCAGTTTCTTTAATTATGTATGTATGTACAAATTAGAGCCATATTATCCTTATCTCCAATAGAAATTACAGATATCCTTTAAAATGTACAATATAACTTGTCATAGGAAATTTTATGATTGATCAGTTTTGAAGCTATAGTAATGATTAGACTCATGCCAGAGTTTGTTACATGATACATTGGTATATGAGCATGAAGATAAATGAATATGTTTTTGGATGTCTGAGAAATGGTCCAAAGGCTTCATCAGTTGGCCAAAGGGACTGACAATACACACACATGGAGAGAATTCCTGACTGAAGTTGTCAATTTTGGCAATATCTTTTGTTGCTTGTGTTTCCTAGAAGATGAGAAAACTTGGAAAGAAGTCCAAATGACAATTTTCATTGTAAATGTTTTCTAGAGGGCACAGTTGAAGCAGTTAGCAGCACTGAGTGTTTCATGTTATGAGACTTATTTTAAATGTTGTTTCAACAATGAAGCCTTGATTAGCACGCAAATGAAACAGTCTCTCCAAACAGGAGAAGCATCCTGCGGGATGACAGCAGTATCCATGAAAATGGTAAACATCCCCTGAAAAATCCCCTTGGACAGCTTGGTTTCTCTTGACCAGAGTCCACATCTAAACCAGGCATAGGGAAGAAGTGTAGGCATTATTACTTCTACCATTCAGGACTCTCTTCTCTTGTGGGTAGGAGGTGGCTACAAGGTCAGCTTCCTTGAACATAGTAGGGTGACTGACATCCTCTGGGACCTTCCGTGTGGCGAATGTGCAATGGTTTGGGTCACAGAAGCTGCCAGTGTTGTAACTCTGCCAAACCTGCTCAGTGGATCAGAGGGTGCAGCACAGCTCCCAAGAGCCTCCTCTCTCGTTATCTGTGGGAAATCTCTCGAGGGAGGCATTGCAGTGCACAAGGTTGGGATCCTTTCATTCAGCATCCTCACTAGAGCTATTCTGCTCTCTACCCTGCAATGGGCTTGCTTGTGTTGACCGAGGGACTGCAGTGGAAGTATTGCCCATATGCCTTGACTTCCTACATCCAACCTGGTGCTGGTACAGGCCAAAGCCCATCATGTAAGCTTTCTTACACAACTCACACTCAAAAGGCCCTTTCCTGGTGTGCTGCTTTGGTGAAGATGGAAGCCTGCAGCATGAATCTTAAAAGTTCTTATTAATACAATCAAACCTGAGACCAGGTATTGGGGTGAACACTGGAAGATCACAGAGACAGAACAAGCCACAGCCACCTCACCTGGCCAACTTCTCAGCTGATCCTGTTTCCTCAGACTGGAAACTTCTGAGTCCTCCTCCAAATGGATCTCAGCTGAACTGTGCTAGAAAGCCTGAAAGCTTAACCAGCCAAATGCTTAACCAGCCAAATGCTTCTAGTTTCTGGTCCTCACGCCTTATATTACCTTTCTGCTTTCTACCACCACTCCCTGGGATTAAAGGCTCACTTTCTGGGATTAAAGGAGTGAGTCACCAAGCTTGGCTATATCCTTGAACACATGGATTTCTGCCTCTGGAATGCTAGGATTAAAGGCGTGTGCTACCACTGCCTATCCTAAGTATCTAGTAGCTTTTCTGTTCTCTGACCGCAGATAAGTTTATTAGGGTACACAATATTTTGGGGAACACAATACCACCAAAGAAGCTGTTGTCTTTCAAGCACTTTCACATTCCTTACACTCATAGGGGCTGTCCAGTGCTGAATGGGGGTAGACAGAATGCTGCTTTATGCCCAGGCCTTCGGGGTGGGGTAAGTGCATTTTTGGTTAAAGTTTTTTTTTCTTTTAAATTTTCTTTCTGTGTTCATTATGTTTTGATGTCTTGACAATTCTTTCTCATCTGTTGTTCACTAACTCTTCCTTTAGTTGGTTATCCTAAGACCTTAGGATGTCACTGTATATCTCTTTTTCCTCATTGGCTGGGTGAAGCTACTGATTCTTGTCTTGTTCTATGTTTGCAAGTAATTCTCATTTTCCCGGTTTGTTACAAGATGTTAATTTTGTTTTTGATGAATTTAATGTATTGATTGAGTGTTTGAAGACAATTTGAAAACTCTTAAGCATTATACCAATGTGTAGATTCTACATGTTCCTGTCATGGACATTATGCCATAGCATGCTGAGTTATTGTTGAGATTTTAAAAGGAGATTATTGACTACCCAATAAAGAGTGTTATGCCATTGTTGGGGGGAGGCATAAAGCCTACATAATGTAGAAAGAAGTGCACTTGATGGTAAAGTCTAATTGGAAAAATGATACTTCATACAGTTCTCTTTCAGTGTTCCCGGGTGAGCTATCTTGCTCCTACTTTCTGCCTTAACACGGGTCTCCTCGCATCAGTGGCAAACTGATTTCTACAGGAGTTTGTATGGAAAGTGGCATGAAGGGAGGTGGCAGCACCATTGAGTGCCCTGCAGAGATGTTCCACCTCTGTGGTTCCTTCTCAGTAGTTACAGGAATTGCTATCATTTTCCCCTTGCAGGGCCAAGACGTGCTTTGTTAGTAGAGATAAGGGATGTGCTGGTCCATCTATCTCCTTTGTTCTTTCAGACATTGCCTTTTCAGTATGGCCTACAAGCCATGGCTTTCAATAAGTACCAAATGTAAATTCTTCCAGCACCTAATACTGCAGAGTGTGGCCAAAAATATGGAGGAAGTTGAGTGTGAATTCAAAAAGATGATTGTAATGCAACACCTCCCTTGTCACTTAAATCAATGTTGCAGCCAATATATTTTACCCTCTAGCTGATGATGATTAGGCACCAATTCACATGTGCAAACATTTATACTCCTACTCTTTATTAATGCCCACCTGTATCCCTGGGAGGTGCTGCTGTACCCCCTTTCAGCTCTCTGAGCTCCTGGGCACAGACACAGCCTCTTCTACCTGCTCTTTCTTACTGTGCAAGCTAATACAAGCAGGAATAGCTTGAAAAGCATAAGAAGCATTGATGCAAACAGAGAGCCCCTCTGTTTGTTTAAGAAAGTCCACAGCTCACACTCTCACTACTTTATCAGCTCTGACGGGGGCATTGCCGTTGCCTCCCTAACTTCTAGCGGGTGTTTTGAGCTTAACCAAACAGCAAAGTAGGCAGCAGAGGTTATGATTTTGTGTGCTCCAATAAGCTCCTCAGTTTTACTCCTGCTTAGCCAATATCCTCTGCTCCATCTTTGTTGACCTTGCTATTTCAGACTTTGTAATTCTACGCTGTGTCTTTAACATGGAGACAGCAAAGAACGAAGGAAGGAAGAGAGGAAGAAAGAAAGCAGCTTTGGGTTAGTTTGTTAACCCGATGAGACGATGAGACGATGAGACGAGGAGATGCCATTGCTTTTTCACCCAAAGGGTGACTAGGATGCAGGCACTGGGAACAAGGAATGATGTAATTAGGAGGCCAGCAACTTTCACACGTACAGGAGAAAGGGGAGTGGTAAACATTGCTCACAGTGTAAAGGGGTACGGTTCACTGCAACTTTTAACGACAGCATTTGCAAACAAAGCCCCTAAGCTATTCCTGACATTCATTGCACAACAAGGGCATGAACAAACGTACAGTATGTATTTGCCCCAAAGAGCACTCAGGAGGCATTAGTGTAGAATCCATACTTTCTTACTTCCCCTACTCTTCCAGGAAGTCTGTTGCACATGGTTTAAATCCTGGAGCCATGCCAATATATATTTGCTGTGAATATGATTGATTTAAAGTAAATTATTAGATAAAAATGAGACCAGGAGGTAACTGCTGTTGTTATGGGGAGCTATGTGAATCCAAAGCTTTTCACTGTATCTTTGGTCCAGCTGAGCAACAGGCCCTTATTTCCATCGGCTCTGTGAGCTGTCATTCAACACATGAGTAAAGATCTTCCTTTAGAGAGTAACTACTTTTTGACATTAACTGTGTCTTGATGGAGTACACAGCATGTGAGTTATGAGTTCTGGCCTGGGAGCTATGAAAGATGACTCAGAAAATACAGCCTTGGAAACACCTCTGGGAACAAGATGCCCTGCACAGATTTAGCTCCTAAATTTGCTTCTTCCTCAGAGCCCTAGTGTGGCACATAACAGCCACCAGCTCCATTTCCAATTGCTACCATTTTAGTGTGTTGACACGTCTTGTCTTCTTCCTGACAATGTGTAGGGTCGAGAACAGGGATGGGAAAGGAAAAGGGAGGTTTGTTAAGACACTCTCTCTGAAGATAACCAGAAAGGTACAAATTGAATGCAATGATACAAGATGTTAGCCTAAAATGTGTTAGGGAAAGAAACAGACCTCAAGAGGCTTGGAATATGAGGAGTTTTAGTAGCAAACACATTATAACCATGAAGACCAAGATACAGGCTAGGGATACTGTGCAATTGTTGGGCACTTTGCCTACCATGTTCCAGATCCTGCATTTGATCTCCAGCACCATGAAGAAAAAGGAGACCAAGATGGAATGTTCACAGGATACAGCAAAGGTTCTGAAGTAAAGAAGGGGGAAAATATCAAATGTTAGACCAAGCTCTGTAACAGTCACAAGGATTTTATTTCATTGCCATCTGCTCAGTTTTCAATGGACAGGAGAAATGGCCATATACCTAAAAAGGAGTTTTAAATATCAACACGGAATAAGCAGTGGAGAAAGAATGAAGTAAGAAATGAATATAAGGCTTTAAGGGATTAGTTTTTTTCAGCAATGAGTTAGTATTAAGACAGGAAGTGCCATTATAAATGCTTAGCTAAGGGATTATTGTGGGTTTCGTATGTTTAGATACAGAGGTTATTAGAGCTAGCAGGGCAGTAAAGATCCTTTAGTCTCTCTCTCACTTTCCAGAGGGGACTAGAGACCAGAATTGCTATTCCTAAGGTCACAAAACCAATTTATAGTTACTCTGGAACTTAAAGGTATTCTGGTTCTCAGTTTAGGATCAAAACACTTTCCCTCTGTCCTCTGTGAAAGCAATGGGAAAACTAAAGGCCAAATGCAGCCTTGAATTGCTTGACATCAATCAACACATTGGAAGCAAATGTGTGGGTAGGACAAGAGACTTGTTTCTGGTTCAGAGCATGAGTTTACTTGACGTGAAATCTTCCAAGGTTACAAAGGTTGGGTTTCCTGGGATTACATCACATTATGGGGTAGGAAGTTTCTCAGATAATTTTCTTGGAAATCCATTTGGGCAGAAGGGAAAACTGAGCTGATGGGCAGTTTACTGAAGACCAAAGGTGATCAAGATTGTTGGGAGTTGGGGCACAAAGGCCAGAGCTTATGAAATACCTTGAAAGGAACCATTACTTTGAGTAAAGATATCCTTCAACCAAGGAACTTCACAAATATAAATGGCAGCTAAGGTCTGGCAACATGTCCAGAAACTGTGAGAATTGTGTTTTTATTCCTAATGAGACCTAGATAGCATGTTTCTGCTGTGAAATAATAAGTAATAAGCCTGAGCTATTGACTGAACATTTATAATTTATATTAAACTGTAGTGGGTAGCCATTCCAGCTTGGATCTGGAAGTTCCAACCCCCATTGAGACTCTGGCAACTGTCACACCTATGAGGTGGGGCAAGGGGAGGCGCCTGGAGACCCGAGAGCTAGATGGGCCAGCCCTCTCTCTGTGCGCTCTCTCTGTGCCGGGACACTGAACGGTGAAGGTGGACTGTGCAGAGCTCTGGAGAACACTGCTGGACTGCGTTACACCTTCCCCAGACCCTGCGACCTACCTATTACTTAATTTGTGAGTTACGCCATTCAATAAATATCCTTTTAACTATGTGGAGTGGCCAAAATAACAATTCCCACACTTCTTTGATTTCAAATGAAATCTTTGGTCTGGTCCATATTATGTGGGATATCACACTGAAGTACCAAACATTGGAAGTCTTCAAATATTAGTACTAGCTGAATTAATATGGGTAGAAAAGCCAATTTGATGCTCATAATCTGTGCTTATTCCTGTCAACGTGAAGTACTGCTCTTTCATGTCAAAAGGTCTGTATTAACTACTTTTCTTGCTTCTGAGACAAGGAAAAAAAGCCTGATTAGAGCTGCTTAAAGAAGGGTTGTTTTAGGCCATAGTCTGAGGGTATGGTCCATCATGGCAGAGAAAGCATGACCACAGGCACATTAAGCAGCTGGTTACATTGTGCCTGCCGTGGAAAAGCAGAGAAATGTGAACACTGGTTTTCCATTCCTTTTCTCCATTTTATTGGGTTCAGGAACCCATCCCATTGATAATGTTGTTCGTGTTCAGGGGACATGATTTTCCCTGTCACCCAAACATTGCTGGCAACACTCATGGACACAGCTAGAAGTGTTTCTGTGGTGATCTAAATCCAGTCAAGGTGACGATGAAGACTAACCATCATAAAGATGCTGTCTTCAACTAGCCACCAAAAGAATGTTTTGTCCCCTGCAGAGATGATGCGATTCTGGGGAGTTAATGTTGCTATCTTTTTCTAACAGACTGAATACTGAATATTTTATGAGACCATTAGCTTGAAGAGCTTGGACAGCTTGAACGACAGAAGCAATACTACTGAGCCCATCTATAATTTTTGTCCCTGACACTATGGTTTTTTCATTAATGCTTTATCTTAGCACTGGGGAGGCTGACTACAGAAACTGGCTGATGCCTTCCAATCTGGTCCTATTGTCTCTCTGGTTAGTTAATACCTCTTCCATGGCAGGTACTCTCTGGTCAGTATTAATAGTGTGTGTGTGTGTGTGTGTGTGTGTGTGTGTGTGTGTGTGTGTGTGTGTGTGTGTGTTTTGCCAGGCCTACTCTTACCCCTTCTTGGTACTTCTTAAACTGGCTATTTTCATGGCACCTGGCATACGATTTGGTGCTGTATTCTTGGTAGTAAAATAATGTTGTCTCCAGGATATGGATATACCTACCAGGCCAAGTGTTTTCTTTTGCATGGTAAGAGAAGGAGGTTGCAACTACTTACCATTTATTTGGAGAAACTGTCTAAAAATGCCTGAGACCATGGGATGTCTAAAAATTTCACTGATATAGACCCTTAGACATCATAATATTCATGTATTTTACCCAGGCCTATAATGGACTAGCCATTTTTTCTTCATCTGACACAGTTAACATGACATTTTACATACAGTAGAGCAATGATATTTTTGTGATATGCCTAATCAGTCAAGATCTATTAGACTAAATAGACATAGTCCACTATGTAAATAGACTTGAGGACAAAAACTATAGATCATCTCTTTAGGTACAGAAAATTCCTTTGACAAACTCCAACATCCATAAAGTCTTGGAGAATCTGGGAATAGAGGGAACACATCCCAACATAATGAAGGGAAGATTAAGTGAAACTACGGTCATATAATATCTTGCTAAGCAGAGAAAAACTTGAAGAATTTCCACTAAAATTAGAAACAAGATGTAGCTAGAGTTTTCCTGCCTTGCCCACAGTCAGGACAAATCTCTGTCACCTGCCAGTCCCACAGCTACTCAGACCCAACCAAGTAAACACAGAGACTTATATTGCTTACAAACTGTATAGCTGTGGCAGGCTTCTTGCTAACTGTTCTTATAGCTTAAATTAATCCATTTCCATAAATTTATACCTTGCCACATGGCTCGTGGCTTACCGGCATCTTCCACATGCTGCTTGTCATGGCGGCAGCTGGCAGTGACTCCTTCTGCCTTCCTGTTCTCTCAATTCTCCTCTCTGTTAGTCCTGCCTATACTACCTGCCTGGCCACTGGCCAATCAGTGTTTTACTTATTGACCAGTCAGAGCATTTGACACACAGACCATCCCACAGCAACAAGAGGAGGATGTTCTTTTTCCTCCAGTCCTGTTTAACACAGAGCTTGAAGCCTTAGCTAGAGCAATAAATTAAGCTAGGGATATAAATAGGATATAGGATACAATAGGAAAAGAAGTCACAATATCAATATCTGTAGATGATATGATTTGATGTATGAAAGAGCCTAAAGACCACAGAAAATGCCTAGTGTTGATAAACACATTCAGCAAAGTATCAAGATAGAAAATTAACACAAAAATTAGTAGCCTTCCTATATACAAATGACAAACACAGAGAGAAAGAAATCAGGGAAACACTTCCATTTATAACAGCCTGAAAAAAACATCTTGGAAGTAAAAGACTTTGAGACACCGAAAAAGAAATTGAAGAAGACTCCAGAAGATGGAAAGATCTCCCACACTCATGGATTGGTGGAATTAATTGCAGAAATAGCCATCTTACCAAAAAGCAACCAATAGTTTTTTAGTGAAATTCTCATAAAAATTCCAGTGAAATTCTTCATAGCAATTGAAAAATAAAAATCTTAAATTTTATATGGGAATACAAAAGACTCAGAATAGCAAAGATAACCCTGAACAATAATAAAACCTGCTTGAGATATGACCATACCAAATAGGATAAGTCCTGCTCAAAGGGATGAAACTGATACCTGGCACTATTATTGGCACAAAAACCTGTGGCTAGATGGGTCTTAGGTCCTAGGATAAAACCTATTGCTATTATTCTTCTAAATGGAAATCATATTAAACCAACTTTTAATGATTTATTGTTATACCTATAGATTCATGTGTCCCTCAGCCCTTATCACAGAAGCTCTTAGTTTTAGGAAATGGTGGCTAATGCAAAGCTCTACAACTGGCTAAGATTACAGGAGTAAGAGATTACAGCATCCTCAGCCCTAAATGGGACATAGGCATCACACCTCCTCTTCCCAAGGCTCAGGGAGAATTCCCAAAGAATGATCTGAAAGATCTGAAGAGTCAGGTGGTGGATGACTACAAGGAAATGTGTTTTCTAGACACAGAGGTAAGCTGTACATAAAGACTCACAGTAGTTATGACAGCATATATAAGACCTGTGCAAAACAACAACAACAACAACAACAACAAACCCAAAACCCAAAACCAAACCAAACCAAACCAAACCAAATCAATTAATCAAACAAACAAACAAACAAACAAACAAGACCCGTGCAAGCTCAAGCCAGAAAAATCCAGCATGGAGAGGGCAGGTGGGCATAAAGTCCCACCCCTAGCTGAAGAATTGTTAGCATTTGATAAGTTCTGGGGGAGACAGAATCAGTTTTCTTTAAAAATCTACCCCCTGGTTGGTCCACCATACTCTGGTAGAAGGTCACACATCAAAGTATATATTGGCAGCCCACATTAGAGCTGATGGGTCTATTAAAAATAGGACAGAAAGGTAGGTAGGTAGTGGATTGGAAATGTTATCTGGGAGGTGTATGAAATTATCAAAGAACTAACTTTTAAAATGAGAATAAAATGATCTCTTAGACTAGAGGCTGGGGAGATAGCTCAGTGGTTCAGAGCCATTTCTGTACAAGCATGAGGATCTGATTTCAAATCCTCTGCGTCCATGTTAAAAAATAAAAGCAGGCATGGCCATGAGCTCCTATAACCCCAATGATGTTGGGGCAGAGATAGAAGGATTACCAGGGCTTTATAGTCATCAGTGTGACTCCAGGATCAACAAGATACCCTGTATCCAGGCAATAAGGTGGAATATGTTAAAACAGAACATTCAACATCCTCCTCTGGCCTCCTCATGGGTACGTGCACCTATACACACACTATAAATATTACACATAAAATGGGAAAAAATTCAGATTGTATTATAAAACAGAAGAAGACTTAGCAGTTATTGGACAAGATTGGAAATGTCTATTGATTTTATAATTTTTTTTTCTCTGTGTAGTCCTGGCTGTTCTGGAACCCACTCTGTAGACCAGACTGGCCTCAAACTCACAGAGATCCACCTGCCTCTGATTCTTAAGTGCTAGGATTAAAGGCATGTGCCACCACCACCCAGTCAATAAATATTTTTGTTTCTTTTAAACTTTGTGACAGTTTTTTATTATGTATTTATTTATTATGCAGTGTTCTCTCTGTATATATGCCTGCAGGCCAGAAGAGGGCACCAGATCTCATTACAGATGGTTGTGAGTCACCATGTGGTTGCTGGGAATTGAACTCAGGACCTCTGGGAGAGCAGCCAGTGCTCTTAACCTCTGAGCCATCTCTCCAGCCCGAAATGTCTATTGTTTATTTCAAGTGAATGGGAGCTCCTTCTGACCCTTTATTCTGTATTTTTTAAATTGTTTGTTTGTTTATCTATTTTTTTCCCATTCTGACCAACATTTAGCCTACCTCTTTTTCTGTTTTAAGGAGGAATGTGTACATCCTCTATCCCTAAGAACATAGTTGTTTTGTGTGCTTGAAAAGATGCAATATTCGTTACTGCTGCCTCTTGGGTTTGTGGTATCTACCCACTGCTGTCTACCAGGATCCATTGTATTCATTAGGACAAGCAGTGAATGAAGGGAAGACATGATGGGAGTCAGCACTTGGTGGGTCTCTGATAATGGTCATTAAATCTCAACCACTCCTCCTGGAATATGATCGCTTGTTAGAGACTCCCTGAAAAATTACCAGTGAAGGAAAGAGGGGAGGCAAGACTGGGCAGAAAGAAAAGCTGTACTGGTCTCCAGAGTCACTATGTGCTGCCACATAGGAGTTCTTGGGGGTAGGTTTTTCCTGCAATTTCCCTGAGTTGGGGAGGGGAAACTGGAACTTTAGAGTCTTGTGCTAATGGCCTTTGGATATAGGATATCCAGGGAAGGACCAGGACCCTAAAACATAGAATAACATATTTCACGTATGTATTTATTAACAAGCAGAGGCTCATAGAAACTTGTATATTTGAAATGAAGAATAACATAACAAATGGACACAGTAAGAGAAATGACCCTGTTACACTCTAATTACAGAAAGTACACTATTTGCATACTGAACAGACATAGAATTCCAAAGATGGTACTTGTAGACTGATAGATGAGTCTGGAATAGAATAAACCACTTCCCATAAATTGCCTATGTGTAGCTGGAGCTAGCAAAAAACCAGTTGCCTCAGGATGACTTTTGTGTTTTACAGGCTAACGAGTGCCACTTTACATTATGGAGCTCACTGAGGCTGGAGTACATTCCAGCACCCATGAAAGGGCTCTGTGTATCTGTGGATTGAATTAATAATCCACAACCACTAACAATGCTCTTCTCTTTAAACAGTAGATCTTAGATGAGACTTCATGAAATTACGGGTATAGGTTTATGTGTATTGTTAATCAATGTTTCACATGCCTGTAAGTGGGAAAGAGTTAAGTTAGAAATTCCAAATATGACTAAGTTATCTGAGAGGACTTTGAAGAGCTCTTTGTTGGAACAGCACTTTTCTGTTTCCCTGTCTCATTTTGTCTTCATAGTTTTCACTATATCTGATACTGTTGATACTGCTCCTGGGGAAGATGTGAAAAAATAAAACCTCTACTCAACCCAGAGAGCAAACCATTGATAGAACAAAGTAACAATGGCACCCAAGTCCAACTTGATCAACCAATGAGTTTATCAGGGTTACTCTCAGGTGTAAGGGTGAAGCATAACTTACAAGAGCAGAAATGACTCAGAAGCAGCTACATCATTGGAAGCTTACCCTAGCATGAGTGACAACTCAGAAGCTAGAACCTTGGAGCACCCTCCAGGACTTGAAAATAGTTCTAAAGGTCAGAGACTGTTTTTGTTTTCCTCTCAGCAGCTAGCTATCTATTCTCTGTCTCTTGCAGGCAGCCTAGTAGCTTACAGAATATTCCTCAGTATTCCTTATTAGTTATATAACCCTGGGAGATGGGAGGGGGCTCATGCATCTGGCTGGTTTCAGGGACCTCCTAAAGCTTCTGAGTTTACTTCCTGAGTCTTAACAAGCCTCTTTAGAACTTCCTGAGTCTTTAGGCACTTCCCTGCAGGATGGAATTTTTCACCAGTCTTTAGAACCTCAGTCTGAAGAACTTCCTTCCAAAATGGAATGTATAAACTCGGAAGAAACTGCTATCTAGCTGATATATAATACAGAGCATTTATTTACAGAATGACTCTGTCGTCTCAATTTGGAATGTGTTTCATGAGAACAGGGAATTTGACTATTTGGTCTATCTTACTGTCTAATGCCAGTAACACTTGGGAGATGTGTGGAACATAATAGATCCTTAAATATGAGTTAATGGGATGGACCAATAGAGGTATGTGTGTCATACTCTTTTTGTTCAATGTATTTCTATATTTTGGGATAGTATATATTATTATTAAAGTTATGGTAATTAGTGCAATAATTAAATTAATCTTGATGATTTCAGAACTAAAATCATTATAGCTTTTTCTTCATAGGTTTTGACCAGAATAATTGAGTACGGTTAATTAAGAACTCTTGGATTTCATTGAGAGCTCTTCAGTTTCACCTACCACATTTTAAAATCAGTGATTATGACTTTGTGGTCCCTGATAGTGATGAATGATGTTACTGCAGCCTTGATGGCAGTGATGATGCTGGTGGTAGTCAAGGTAACATGAGTAATAATCAATGATCAAGGTTTGGTTTTTATTGTATTAAGAGTTATTAATACAACTAAGTCAGCAACCTAAGTTAGAAGCTCATTTTTTAGTAAAAGGGGGACCTGTAGGGCCTTGGCCTTTTGGGTAACTGTTGTTTTGCTTGCTGACCTTGACCTTGATATCCTGCCAATGCTAATTCCCTGCCAGGTTCCACCCTCCTGAATGCTTAAGGAAAGATCCTTGTCTGTGTATCCTGCATAATGGGCATTAACAGCTTAGATGCAAGATTGTAAACCATCAGTAGTGAACTTCTGCTCATTGTGCTGTAAGCCTGTATTTAAGACCTCCTCCCTCCTTCAATAAACAGCATTGGGGAGGGGGGATTTATACTGTATCAAGCTGATAATAGAAAAAAAAAAGCTCAAGCCAGGCTTAGTAACACACACACACACACACACACACACACACACACACACACACACACACACAAGAGTTATTAAACTTCTTTTAAAAAACATTTAGCATGTGTGTGCATGTGTGCATGTGTGTGTTATATGTGGAGGCCAGAGGACAATTTATTTAAGATAGTTCCTTCTTTCCACCATCCTCAGAGAGAGAATTTAAGCTTTACCAGCTGAGTAATCTCAGTAACACTTGTATTAAGATTTTGATGTTAAGTAATTTCCATGGTGCTTCCTATAACTCTAAAGTACACTTAACTACAAACTGATATGAAAACGAAACTGCAGAGAACTACCCTTCCAAAGCCATACTCATAGTTGGTTGTAGAACTAGCATATTGATTGTTGTGATACTTAAGCCAACGCTTGTTACTGTGACAATCTGAGAATAAAGAGACAGCACATATAAAGTCAGAAATTCCTCTTTAAGCCAAAGTCAAAATTAAAAGCACTAGTTTCTCAAAACTCTCTCTCTCTCTCTCTCTCTCTCTCTCTCTCTCTCTCTCTCTCTCTCTCTCTCTCTCTCTGTGTGTGTGTGTGTGTGTGTGTGTTGTGGGGAGCTTGGGACATTTAAAGGCTATTGAGAAACATCCTGACAATTGGGTAACCAAAAGGCCGAAAGAAAAATGCCAATGTCAAGAGCAGAATTTGAAAGCCCATGAAAGCAGAGGAGGACATAAGAAGTTTGATCAGAGACAAGGTAAGATTATAGAAGTTCCATGTCAGTGAATCTAAGAAATAGAAGAAGGACAGGCCATAGAGACTTGATACTCTAAACATATTGTCCAAAGTGCCATGTATAAAGTTATGTATCTATACAATGTGGTAAGAAGAATAGTGGTAGACCTAAACTTAACTTCACTCTCTACATGAGACCCTGCAGTTTATTCTAAATATTATATATAGTGTGCCTAGATGCTGTTTGCTTGATGATAAGGCCATAGGCTGATAAACTCATTGCAAGCTGAAGATATCAAAGGGTGAAAAAAATACAAAATTAAAAAAACCAGAAAGTTAAAAATGTATCTGAGATACCCAGTATACTAAGATCCATGCCTTATTTTAGCCTTGTCTACTTAAACATGCTCAGAACATTTAGACCAGACTGCAGATAGACAAAGTCATATAGTGCTAAGCTTAAAGTAAAACAGCATCAAACAGTTATTGTAACTTACTGAACACTATGAGAATCATGATCCTTGCAGGGATACTTCCTGCTAATGTACATGCGGTGGTTTGAAAATGGCCCCCATAGACTTATAGGGAGTGGGCATTATTGGAGGTGTGTCCTTGTTGGAATAGGTGTGGCCTTGTTGGAGGAAGTATGTCACGGAGGGTGGGCTTTGTGGTTTCATAAGCTCAAGCCAGTTTGAGCATCACTCTCTCTTTCTACTGCCTGATGATCCAGATATAGAACTCTAGGCTCCTTCTTCAGCACCATGTCTGCCTTCATGCCGTCATACTTCCTGCCATGATGACATGGACTAAACCTCTGAATTATAAGACAGTCCCAATTCAAATGTTTTCCTTTATAAGCATTGCTGTGGTCATGGTGTCTCTTTACAGCAATAAAATCCTAACTAAGACAGTACACAACAAGGACACCCTGGGTTTGAGGATGCCTGCAGCATTGAACTGCTTGGTAGGCCATCAATTTCTATGTCTTCACATGAGGCTTGAGAATAGCTATTACAAATCACTGGGGGCATTGGCACTGGCTAATGGCTTAGTGAGCATGATATTCTTTGGGAGAATATCAAGTGTTGACTGAACAGTCTGTTCTTTTCATTGCACGTTTCTCTACATCAAGCAAAAGCAGCCTACATCTGCTTGAAAGTGCTTAGAAATTTCTCAGAGAGGGCTGAGATCCATTTATTCTAACATCCGCACACCACTATTGGTGCCAGCAAATGCCTTAGCGGCTTTATTTGTTGTGAAATTTCTTGTTGTTTTGGGTCTAACTCTTTCTTCTTCCTCACATTCTTACCCACTTTCTTCCTCTGTTCAATCAGCACCTCACTGGAAAGCTGCTCACTTCCGTGACAACGGGCTCATAAATATTCTCCTTATCAATGCGCTGTTCTGTTTCCCAAGCACTAACACGCTGCTCTTTACTATTTCATCAACAGAAGAATCTTTGTTGAAGCCTTTGAATGTCTTCACATATGTCTTCAAAACTTTCTTCCAAATGCCATTCATGCGTTTCTGTGCGGCTTCTCATGCCTCATGATGTTCTGCATTTCATTTCAAATGCTAAACCTTTCCAAACCTCTGAGTGCTTTGGAGAGCGATCAGCCGCCCCAACATTCTGCACAAGCATCCAGAGTAAATAGCATATAATAGTCAATAGCTGCTTTGAGTGTGGCTATTAAGTAGCTGTTGCACTTTGATCTATTGGTTGAGTGAGTGGTTGGAGTGAACAGCAAATACACAAACTTTACATCAGGTTGTATATCACAAATATGTTCTGAATGCCTTGAAGTCTGTCAGAGGTCAGACGAATCTTAAATAGGGTATCATTTTGTCTACAACATGCTCTTGCCTTTGGAAGAACACAGTTCAAAACCAAGTCTTCAATGCTGATGTCTCCCAGGTTTTCTTCTTATGCTGATCAGAGACAGGAAGGGCATGGTTGATCACATTCTTGAATGCTCTAGGGATTTCTGAGTGACAGATTAGGAAAGGCTTTAATTTGGACACTGCAGTATTTCCAGGGCAAAGCCTCACTGAGTGATGCTTAATGCCTTGAATCTTGGCATTGTCTTGGACTCTTGATGAACATATGCATGCTCTGGCACGTGCTTCTAGAGCAAGCTGGATTCATCAACACTAAATATTTGTTCTGACAAATACTTTTCTCCTACAATTATCTTATGCAGCTCTTCCTTCAAAGCTTTGGCATTTTTGCTTTTGGCATGTGGTGCCTCACTGCTGGTCATCACATTATTAAATTTATGATGCCTTTTGGAACGTTGAAACAAACCCTGGCTTTCTGTGTTTGCATACATGTAAGGTCAATGGCATGCTGTTTTTGTGTCTCGAAATGACTTCTTCTTCTCTCTGGACCATAAGGGAACATGTAGTTCTGTATCTGGTTTTCCATCCATATGATGAACAATTTTCCATACTATCAATTAGCCTAGCTCCTTACTTTATGATGATAGCAGGTTTAACTTGTTTCATTGCGTCACTGATGAACTTAACTCATGGACAAGATTGTCAATTGTGAAAGACCTAACTTATGTATAATGGCTCTTATTGGCTTACTTTCTTCATGCTGGATGATTATCTTGACTTTCATCTCAAGAACAATTGCCACTTTGTTCTAGCCAGAAGCTGGGCTTTTGTCTGGCTTGAGCTTGCACAGGATATTGTCATAATGAATGTGAGTTCACATGTGCATCTATCTACCCTGTTATGTCCAAAATACACTGTAGACATGATGGAATGCAAGAATACAGAACACAGTATCTAAAATACAGAAGTCCACAGTACACTACAGAGGATTGATCATGGAAGCTGGGACTCACTGCTGCTGTCCAAATTAAGAGACCATATTGCACCACACATCACCAGCCTGGAAAAAGATGAAAATTAAAGATTTGAACTTTGATTTCTATTGGACATGTATCACTTTCACATAATCACAAAATAAAAAAATCGTATGTCAAATCTTTGTAAGTCAAAGTCTTTGCATAGAAGTATAAAGAACATGTGTATATGTATGTTAGTGTATACTATTAAATATACTACTCCATGAAAGGTATGCAGCTGTATACTGAGAAAACTGATAAAAAAACCTCTGAGCCTAAAACTAAACACATCACCATTAAGAATTTTGTCAAATAAAATAACCTGTGGAATTATAGTAGCATTTTTTCCTGCAACAACTCACATTCTCTGTTTCTATGAAATCTTTCTCTGCCTTTGTCATTTCATTACACAGTCTACACACACACACACACACACACACACACACACACACACACACACACAGACACCTCCATATTTGTGGGGAATTGGTTTCAGGACCTCTGTGGTTCCAATATCTACAGATGTTCAAGTCCTTTATCTAAAGTGACACATGTGGCTGGAGAGATGGCTTGGTAGTTAAGAACATGTGCGTGTACTGGTCTTCCAGAGGACCTAAATTCTGGCCCAGCACCCATGTTGAGTGGCTTGCAACTACCTGCAATTCTAGCTCCAGGGAATAACACTCTGGCCCCTGTGGGCACCTGAGCTCACATGCATATATTCCACATATGCATAATTAAAATGCTAAAAATAAATATTTTAAAAATGACATCACATTTGTTTATAGTGTATACATATCCTTCCATGTACTTTACATCATCTCTAGATTATGTAGGACATATGATATATAAATGCTATAAAGCATTCTATGCTGTATTGTTTCAAGAATAATGAGAAGGAAGAACTATTTGATGTAGCTAAATCCTTTGAGCATTTCAGACTTAGTGATGCTTTCCCACAAATACTTCAGCACTTATTTTCCAAGAACAGGGACATTCTTCTGCCTAACCATGACAAAATTATCAGATTCATAACACTCTCCATGGATACAGCATTAGCATCTCATACAATACATTTTCAAATTTTATTTATTATCCCAATAACTTTATCACAATTTCTTTCCTATACTTAAGCCAATATCACATTGTATTGAATTTATACTGCCTTAAGAATATTTAACTCAGAGGCTGTCCTCAGTCATCTTTGCTTTCATAGCATTAGCGTTTTGAAGGGTAAGGCCAATTCTTTTGTAGAACGAGCCCTCATTTGTATGTGTCTGTTTTACTATATAGATGAAATTTGTCAGGATTCTCTATAGAAATGTATTGTTTTCCATGTTTCAAAATATTAAAGCATCATAACAAAATTGTACAAATGGTTGTACCACCAATTAACAACACTATATATGTATATATGTATGTATATATATAAATTAATAACAGTGAATACACTATTATTAAGTGGCTGAAATGTTCTAATTGTTTTTCATTCCTTCCATTATTTTTTAGTTGGTATTCCAACACAATTTTTGAATAATTTCTTACTGATTAGAATAAGATAGCCTACATTCATCTTGCGTTCTTTCTCCGGAATCAGCTATTTCTTCAAGTATCACTTATTATTATTTTTTTTGCATCCTAGTTTACTTTTATTTTTATTTATTTATTATGTATACAGTGTTCTGTATGCATGTATGCATGCAGGCCAGAAGAGGACACCAGATCTCATTACAGACGGTTGTGAGCCACCATGTAGTTGCTAGGAATTGAACTCAGGACCTCTGGAAGAACATCCAGTGCTCTTAACCACTGAGCCATCTCTCCAGCCCTAGTTTATTTTTTTATTATTAGGAAATTTTCTATTCATTTTACATACCAACCACAGATTCCCCTCTTCCTCCCTCTTCCCACCTCCCATCCTCCCCGCCCCACTCCCTGTCCCCCCATTCCCACCTCCTCCAAGTCAAGGTCTCCCATGGGGAGTCAGACAGGGGGATCAGGATCTGTCCCTGCTACATGAGCAGGCTTTTTGGAGCCCAGTGCCTAAGGTGCGGCATCTTGCACAGCCTTGGTGCAGGAGAAGGTGCTTGGCCCTGCCTCAACTGAATGTACCAGGCTCGGCTGACTCCCTTATTCTTTTATTGGTAAATGGTGTCTTGAAACCTTGAGCTTGGATTCTGGGTATGCTCAAAGGACATATGAGTGTTAAAGGTGCAATATTTCTGTAAGTTATATAAAGAACTAAAATCCAACTAGAATTATGAGCATATAATTATTATATATTTCATATGACTATAAATGACTACATGGTCTTTTAATATCACCTTGAAATAATAGTCAAATCTCATGATTAGTTGTTTGGTGACCTATATTCTATAACCTTGGCTTTCTCAGTCTTTGTTCTTTGTCCTTTTGATTTGAGAAGAACATTGTAATTCCACTATAGCATCAAAGATAGCCCTACCATAACGTTGCAGTATGTAAGGAATTCTAGGAATAATAAAGAAAATTAAGAAAATTAATCAAGCATGTGTCATTAATGTTCTAGAACAAGCTTAAGATTAAGTATATTTAAAAAGATTATATTTCTATTAAGATACTGGAAGTATTTAAAGGAATTAGTAACGTAATTCTAAATTATTTAAGCATATTTAACTTTATAATACATTTTGAAATGAAAATTAATTTAAAGAAAATAATTTAATAAACTAAACATCTAAAAAGTATATCATGGAAAGAATGTTCTCCCTGCACAAAAAGCCACTTGGTTTTAGAGTTGAGTGACATGTGTGTGCTGGCTAGTTTTTATGTCAATTGGACACAGCTAGAGTTGCTCATCTGAAAGAAGAGAACCTCAGTGAGAAATTGCCTCCTTATGCCTTGTTGATAGGCAAATGTGTAGGGCATTTTCCTAATTAGTGATTGATGGGGAGAAGGCAGGGCAGGGGGAATGCTCAGCCTACTGTGGATGGGGCCATCCTGGGTGCTATAAGAAAGCAGGCTGAGCAAGCTATGAGGAGACAGCTAGTAAGAAGCACCCCTCCATATCCTCGGCATCAGTTCCTGCCTTCAAGTTCCTGCGTGCTTTGAGTTCCTGCCTTGCCTTCTCTCTATGGACTGTGATTTCAAAATGTGTAAGTAAAACAAACCCTTTACTTTCCAAGTTGCTTATGGTCACAGTGTTTTATCACGGCAGTAGAAACCTGAACTAAGACAGAAATTGGTACCACGAGAGTGGGGTATTGTCACGACAGACCTGACCATGTTAATTTTGGGATGGTTGTGGAAGGACTTTGAAACTTCAGGCTAGAAAAGCCACTGAGAGTGTTGAAAGCTCAGTGGACTGTTCTGTGAAAGCTTGGGAGCTAAGAATGTTGAGAGCTATACAGATGATGGGGGCCTGGCTTGTGAAGTTTTAGAGGGAAGTTTGCTATTTTGAATTAAGAAGCTATGGTTCTAGTCAGCTAGGGCTGAAAATCAGCTGGGATTAACAAGAGACCAGCCAGCATCACTGAGGTGAAATCTTTGTTTAACTGGGACAACTGATGGTGGTCAGCTGGAGCTGAGAAATTGGTCATCAAGAAGAGCGCAGCATCATTGGGAAATCTTCTGGGAAGTCTTTCAGAGTCAGCACACAGAGGCTGTGTTCCAGAGATGGCAAAGTTTGTACCTTTATGCTGGTAGCCGAACTTGGTAATTTGTAAGAGTGTCCTAGGTGGCCCTGGTTTTAATTGCATGAACAGAGTCCTGGAGAACAGCTGAGGAGTAGTATGTAAGCCAAATAAGCCTTTTCTTCCCCAAGTTGCTTTTGGCCTTGGTGTATTTATCAGGTCATAGAAACCCTAACTAAGACAGTGTGGCTGTGCCCTCTGGGAGCACTCTGAACAGACCATCACTGTATACACTACAATTGCTACTTTGATTTTCTGTGTGAAATCAAATAACATGTTAGAACACATAGATTTATAAGCTACCAACTATGGTACCAACCCTGAGGGGGATTTAACTATAAGTCAGTCATTTTATTACTTGGAAACCTAACACAAAGAAATCCAAATACTCACTAAATGTCATCTGTCATGGTATCCCAAAATAAGCTAAGATACTTATGTTTTTCAGTCATCACACTTTTTTGTCTTTTTCAGTATTCCATAATAAATATTAAGACACCCGAACGTGGTAATCCCTGAATTCTGGAGGCTATAGTAGAAGGGTTACTTTCAGGAGTTCAAGGTCAGCCCGGATAACCTATCAGACCATCTAGTGCCAAAGAGCGAAACCAAAAGAAAGACTCTAAAAGAAGCCAAAATAAATACATTAACTAAGAATCTCGAGGTATTCCTGATGCAATGTGACTTGCACTCCTCAGCTTGGGATGGGCCTTGAGGTGGGGCCTCACTGGAGGAAGTGAGTCACTGGTAGCAGGGCTAAGACTAAACAGACCCCACTCACTTCCTGTCCCCTCTCTCGTTCTGACTGTAAAACAATGTGACCAGCTCTTACTTACCTGCAGCCATGCCTTGTCTGTCATGAGGGGCTGTAGCCCCTTGCACTGTATACCCAAAGGACTCCTTCCTGACTTGGCTTCCAGTTAGGTATTTGCCACGAGCAAAGCAACTCCTATAACGTGTTTCTGGTGTGATGCTGAATTTTGTGGTAGCGCTGTCGCCGAGGTGCACCAGATGAGGGAGTGGGCAGATAGATATGAGTTCTGTTCATTTCTTCTGCTAAGATTAAAAGAAAAAAAAAACAAAGCAAAGAACACCAAGAACAGCAACAGTGAAAAATGGCGCATTTGTTCGACAAAGAAACAGCACATAAAGAGGACTTACAGGTGGAAAAACCACTGTTGTTATCCAGGGCGGTAGAAGTTAAGTACTGCCCAGAGGCAGGGAGTTAAATCAGGATAGGGCAAGGTTCCCTCAGCAGTGCACTGGAGAATGAATTGAGAAAGTATTATTGTTTTTAATTGGTTCCCATTTGACCTTATTAAAAGTTTAAGTGTGCTTTTTCTCTAACCTTTTCTCCTTTGACAGTTCTTTCCTTGTATTTTATGGTTTCTTTTGTCTGTCTTCGTCATAATTTCCCTTTTAAGCCGTGCTCTCTTTGCCTGTGGTGTGTGTGTGTGTGTAGGGGGGGGCGCTATCTCCTGAACTTACTAAAGGGACCAACAGCAAATCATTCTTGAGAATGAAATTGCCTTTATTAGCTTAGTTGCTAAGAGCATGATCTGAGGCAATTACTTCTTACTTCTCCAAGACCTTGGCCACGCATTCCAACAATGATTCTTTGTAAATGTGTTTGTCTTTATGCGCTATCTGTTTGGTACCAAGGATGTTTCTTCTCATCATTGCTTTCCCAACATTTGCTACAATTTCTGCCACATGGTAAGTGTTCATTCAATAAATGTTTGTTGAATGAGTTAATAATTGGTGATATCGTCATTTGTTCAAGTATTTGTCTCATATGCTGGACAGAATTTGAAGGTGAGGATCAAACATTATCGACCTTTCTATTCCTATCTGTCTTTCACAAACCACCAAGGTGATAGATACTCAAACACATTTCAGGGAATGAAGGAATTAAGAAAAAAAAAAAAAAAGGAAACTGACTTAGGGACTCTCTACTTGCGTTATTACTTGAGGATTTATAGGGAAGCTTCCTCCAAGATTGTTTTTGTCTGTATTAGAGATGCCGGCGATTCCATTTTGTGGTTCTGCTCTGTCATCAGTTCAAGGGGTCACCGGATGGAGGAAGCTCATAGTTTAGTAGGAGTGAAAGGTCAGTTCTAAATGTGTATTTCCTCTTTATGGAGTAAGGCTCTGGTTATCTGAAGGGGAAAAATGATTCATGAGATAAGCCAGAGGAGGAAAGCATTCCCCTTACAATGATTCCTGTGTCAAGTCCGGGCACTACCGAGAGTCATTGAGACAGTGTGGGCACTAAAGCCAGAGAGCAAGTCCATAAGCAGCAGCTATACAGGAGTAAAGAGGAAGGGAAGTATTATGGTTTGGGTCTGAAACGCTGTCACATGCTTACTCATGTCTTGAACTTGGTCCCCAGCTTCTAGCAATATCTTGAAGGCCCAAGAGAACATATTGGATGCCAAGTGTGCCTTCTTTGCTGTGAGGAGACAGATTTCTGGAGACATACTCGTGCTAGAGAAGAACTACAAGGAGGTTGGTTTGAAGCCTGTTGATGGACAGGGCAAGGAGGAAGGAGAGAAAGACCAATTATATAACCCTTTCAGCCCTGCAGGGTCCTAGTTATTCTGACAGGAAGGATACGGACTATATTGTCTTCACTCAACTGTGATCATGTGTGCCTTTGCTCTATGTGGTTGTGATGTTAGGAGGGTGGGCCTGCCTGGAGAAAGTATAGGTCACCAGGGGTGGGCCTTTACAGCTGATACCTGCCCCTGCTTCTAGCATGTTTGATCTGCTTTCTGAACTATACCATGTGAGCAGGCTCTGCTTCATGTTTCCGCCACTACAGACAGATACTGAGCCCTGCCATCCCAGCGGTGGTAGAAGGACATCAACCTGTAGCTGAGGTTTTTCTCTCCGGGTCCTGCCAAGCCCCGGCAGTCTGACAGCCCACTTATAAAATAAACACACAGACGCTGTGTTTTTTTTACAAAAAGTTATTTACAAACTGTATGGCTGTGGCAGGCTTATTGCTAACAGTTCTTATATCTTAAATTAACCCATTTCCATAAATCTATACCTTGCCACATGGCTCGTGGCTTATGGGCATCTTCACATGCTGCTTGTCATGACGGCGGCTGACAGTGTCTTCCCAACTCAGCCTTCCACTTCCCAGAATTATTCTCCTCCTTGTCCCGCCTATACTTCCTCCTGCCTGGCCACTGGCCAATCAGTGTTTTATTTATTAATCAATCAGAGCAACACATCTGACATACAGACCATCCCACAGCATCAACTTGAAACATGGTCCAAATTAACCTGCTCCTCCTTAGGTTGCTGTTGTTGGGGATTTATCTACTCACAGTGACTCAAAAGCACTAATAGGAAGTAAAATAGGGCAAAGGAAGACGTGGGGGCCTTCGTTGGGCCCTCAAATCAAAATAGTTTTTAGATGCTAGTCTTCTAGAAGCTGCAGATGCTGTAGTAAACACTGAGTGTGGCACCATGCTCAAGTGCTCTTGCTGATTTGCCGGGGCATCTCAGGCAGAGTAAGGAACCTCACAAAGAAAGCTGCATGTTTACAGCAGGGCAAGTGACAGGGAGGAAAAAAATGCCTGGCCTTTGATGTCTATACAATAGGACTAACCTAGTTTGAAAGGTCACCCGCAACCTTCCCAAAGAATCTCTGAAGATAACACGCGAAGAAAAAAAAAATAGGCCTTCGTGACACAGAGAGGGAAGGGAAGGGCTTTTTAGGAGGGAAAGCTTGTGAAAAGACCCCCAAGGCAAGACAAGCGAGAGTGTTTTTGGAACAGAAAGGAAATGGTTGTGGTTGGAGGTCAGAGAGAAAGGATAAGACTGGAGCCAATTAAACTTGGATAGGAGAGCAAACGCTTGGGACAAATTATTCAGTGCCCGGAGGCCAAAGAGTTTGGTTTTATTTTAATGGGAAGACATTGAATAATTTAATCCAATTTATGGGAGGGGTAGTACCCGACTTATTAATTTTTTTAAAAGATAGCAAATCATCCTTGACCCTGTTGCCCCTCAGAGGCCATCGCCAGGTAAGTGACACTGTACCAATCAAAGCTCCTTGTGGTGACTGTAAATTAGTGGAGGATCCAGTCAGCTTAACGAAGGCTCAAGCAGGAAAAAAAGCTTCAAGATTATAGAAAATGTGTTGAGTTCTTTTCCCCTTCGCCCCACTCTCTCCCTGGTATAGGAGGGGAAGAAGAACCAATTCCTGGTTACTCCTCCAGGATACCTTATGTCTGAGCTGAGGTTAGTGAAGACAACATGGCTGTATGGTTTTTACTCTCCTTGAGAGCTATTTGTAAATTATGGGGAGAAAGAAACCCATCCCAGGACCATAGTGACCAGGCCCTGGTGACCCCATAGTTGTGGGTACAGAGCTTCCAGTAGGAATCACATTTGTCGTAGTATATACTATGTCACTTGGCCTGTTCCACAGATTTTGGAAATTTGCATTATTTCTTCATTATTCAAATGAGGCAACTAGAGAACAGAGGTTTGGTATTAACCGAGGTCACATATTACATGGCAGAATTGGACTTAATGCAGGGTCTTTCTTCCTTAAGAGATTGGGTACTTTCTGTCTCTGCCAGTTCAGGTAAATCTTTGAAAGAAAAGGCAATAGTTTGCCTGCGGGTGAGGAAATTTATCTTCTCTGGTTTCTCCACTTCATTTTCATAAGAGAATTGGCTTATGTTGTGGCTGTTTGTGAGTAACCTAACCCTCCATATAGCTTTACTGGCCTCTGCATGTGACTCTTTTCAAAGTTCATTTTTCTGCACGTGTTTTTGACACTAATATTGGTTATTCCTGTGTGTCGTATTAGTGTTTTTTTTTTTTCTGGAATAGTTTCCTCATATCCCCTCTGCCATACATATTCACTTTATTTATAGTTTACATGTTTAAAATTTCCATCACCACTTTGTTCTTTTCTTCCCCCTCCTAGGTCCTTCATTGGTATCAAATTTGATATCATTACATTAATAATATCTACTCTGCTTTCCTGTGACGTGACTATATTACTACCAAAAAAGGAAAGAAATATAAAAGGGCTAATGAGCTACATAAGGGAAAGAGATCTGAAATGAACAATAATTAAGCCTGAAATCCAAGGTCTTATTTACTAGCGACATTTAATAAACATGAAAAATATACTTTTTTTCCCTTTAGTTTTGGGCATCCTTTTCTCATGATCAGCTTACAGATATGGGTTGGGGAAGGTGGTCTTAGCCCACTAGCATGACTTACCATTGTTTGTCTCTGTCACCCAGCTCAGGTAACGTTGCTTAAGTTCTTCCACTGTACGTTGCCCACCCCACACCCCACTAGTTTGTCTCACTGTATTCTGGAAATGAATCAATATGCAAAGCTAACATTTAAGAAGTGGGGTAGTATGTTAAGCTTGCTTGAAAGCAGAGTAATTACATAGATTATTTGTGATTCTTCCCATGAGAGAGTCATCTTTCCTCTTTATTCCTTCATTGATTGAGTTAATATGAACTCATAGATATTCCCTGACAGTGTAAGGAAATACGCATATTTGATAACTATAAATATCTCTAAAATGTTTCCCAAAGTAAGAGAAAACACAATCTTATTCTACTTCAACTCTAATCTGTCACCAAATAGATTATTCCATTTTTCTCTTGCCCGTGGCCTCCTACAACAGTAAGAAATTCAGGTTGTCACGGTTTCTGTGAGCTTATATGTGCATCAGTCTTGTTATATCTGGAAAACACTATTTCCTTGGAGTTATACATAATCTCTGGTTCTTATAATCTGTCTGCCTCCTCTTCCACATAACTTCCTGAGCCTTAATGGGAGGGGTATATACAGATATCCCATTTAGGGCTGAGTGCTTCAAAGTTTTCTTTACACTGTCCATTTGTGGGGGAGTCTATAAAGTTCCCCAGATGAAGGTTGAACAAGACACTGACGTATGGTATAGCAATATGTTCTTACCTATGTTCACTTATTTGAACATCAATTGGATGTATCATTCAGTTTATTGCTATGTTCATTTAGTACTAAGGAATAATTATAGTAGGTTTTTCCCTAGGACCTGTGACAAATCTAGTCTCTGGTTCTTGCCCTAATTAGTCATGTCAGGCAAAGGTTCCACTTCATGGAACATGCCTTAAATCCAAGCAAAAAGTGGTTGGTTATTCCTATAACATTGTGTCACTATCGTGTAGTGGTTCTATCTTGCAGGAAGTTGCTGTTGTAGCTTGCGAGGGTCATAGTTAGATGAGGTTAATGATTACTTTTTTCCTCTGGTAATGTGGTGGAGGGTAACCAGTAGCATTGTCAAGAGCCTATAATGTTTGGGGCAGGGTATGTATGGGAGTCCTTTGGCCAATGACTTAAGAATATGTGACCTGTTCCTGGTATTAGGGATTTATTTGGCGAGCATATGATGTCTAGTTGGGGCAATGTCTCACCCAATATATGGTAACTCCATTAAAACCCTTCTAAATGTGTATGTTTTAGGAAGCCTATACAGTAGTAGGTTTTGATTTGGCTTTTAAACAGTCTTTAGTATTAGTTGTCACCCCTGTACTCTACATTCCCACCCCATCCTCATTTAATCTTCCTATTCTAGTTTCCCCTTTACTTCTTTATAACACTATGTTGTATTTCTGGTTCCTTGGAAGATCCTTTCCCCCTCCCTGGTCCCTTACTAGCTAGTTACCTAACCTCTGTAAATATTCTGAATGAAACTCACATATCTAAACCCTAAAAGCTAACATCTACGTATAAAAGAAAACATGCAATGTTAGTTTCTTTAGGTTTGGGTTACTTCACTCAGGATGATTGTTTCTTGCTCCATCTACCTGAAAATTTCATAATTTTTCCTAACAGCCAAATGATATCTCTCATTGTGTAAATGCACCATATTTTCATTACCCATTCATCTGTTGATGGACACCTAGACTGTTTCCAATTTCTAGCTATTATGAATAGAGCAGCAATAAACATAGATGAGCAAGCATTTCTGTAATAAGATTAAGCATCTTTTAGGTACATGCCCAAGAGCGGTATAGCTGGATCTTGTGGTAGATTTATTTTCCACATTTGAGTAACCTCCACAATGATTTCCATATTGGCTACATTAGTTTGTACTACCACCAGCAATAAAGTGTTCCTCTTGCCCCAAATCCTTGCCAAGATATGCTGTCATTTCTCTTATTGATCTTGGCTATTCTGACTGGGATAAGATAAAAATCTCAAAGTAGTTTCAATTTGCATTTCCCTGATGACTAAGGATGTTGGACATTTAAAAAAATGTGTTTTTCAGCCATTTGTGTTTCATCTTTTAGGACTTCTTTATTTAGTTCTACATTACATTTGAAAATATGGTCATTTGTTATCTATCTATCTCCCTATCATCTATTTATTTCAAATCTATTTTTATTTATTTACTTTTCATTAGTTTAAATCCAGGAAGGGTACAGCATCACACGGACTCTGTGTCCAATGGCCTTTGCAGGAAGGTTGCTTCGGAATTTGGCACAAACCATTCTGCTGCTTCTATGGACCCGAGAGTTACTTTTCCCAACAATTCTGGTCTCAGAATTCTCAAACTGTACTATCATGTGAAACACTATAAAACAGAATACAGTGTATTTGTTTTTTTGTTGAGGTCTTTGATCCACTTGGACTTGAGTTTTGTGCAGGGTGATAGATATGAATCTATCATTCTTCTGTATGCTGACATCCAGCCCCATTTGTTGAAGATGCTTTCTTTTTTTCCATTGTGTATTTTTGATTTCTTTCTAAAAAAAAAAAAATCAGGTATCTATAGGTGTGTGAATTTACGTCTGGTCTCTGATCCAATTCTATTAAAAAACTAGTCTGTTTTTATGCCAATGCATTTGGTTTTTACTATTAAAGTTCCACCATGGGACTTGAAGTCAGAGATGGTGATACCTCAAGATATTCTTTCACTATACAGGATTGTTTTAGCTATCCTAGGTTTTTTGCTTTTTCCATATAAAGTTGGGTGTTTTTCTTTCAAGGTCTGTAAAGAATTGTGTTGAAATTTTGATGGGGATTGCGTTGAATCCATAGATTGCTTTTGGTAGGATGGACATTTTTACTATGTTAATCCTACTGATTTTGTAGGATTATTTTGTGGAATAATTTGAAGAGTATTGGTATTAGCTCTCCTTTGAAAATTTGTCCAAGTGGATCAAAGACTTGAACATAAAACCAGATACTTTGAACCTTGTAGAAGAGAAAGTAAAGAATAGCCTTGAACACATTGGCACAGAGACAACTTCCTGAAGAAAACATGGATAGCACAGGCACTAAGAACACAATCAATGAATGGGGCCCCATGAAAATGAGAAGCTTCTGTAAGGCAAGGACACCATCAATAGGACAAAACAGCAGCCTACAGAATAGGAAACATTTTCATCATCCCCATTTCTGACAGAGGACTTATATCCAAAAATATATAAAGAACTTAAGAAACTAGACATAAACAAATATGGGGTACAGATCTAAACAGAATTCTTAACAGAGGAATCTCAAATGGACAAGAAATACTTAAAGAAATGTTCAGCATCACTAGTTATTAGGGAAACACAAATCAAAACTACTTTGAGATTTCATCTTACATCTGTCAGAATGACTAAGATCAAAAACACTAATGACAACTTATACTGGAGAGAATGTGGAGCAAGGGAATACTACTCCATTGCTGGTGGAGTGTAAACTAGTACAGCCACTTTGGAAATCAGTGTGGTGGTTTCTTAGAAAATTTGGGGCTGATCTACCTCAAGACCCAGTTATATCACTTTTGAGGATATATTCACAGGACACTTCACCATACCACAAGGACACTTGCTCAACCATGTTCATTGAAGCTTTATTCATAATAACCAGAACATAGAAACAACCAGGATGTCCTTCAACCAAAGAATGAATAAAGAAAATGTGGTGGAGTATTATTTAGCTGTTAAAAACAATGATATCATAAAATTTGCAGGCAAATGGATGCAATTAGAAAAGATCATCCTGAGTGAGGTAACCCAGATCCAAAAAGACAAACATAGTATGTATTCACTTATAAGTGGGTAATAGCTGTAAAGTAAAGGATAATCATGCTATAATCCATAGACCCAGAGAAGCTGATTAGCAAGGAGGGCTCAAGAGGGGGATGTATGGATTTTTCTGTGAAGGGAAAATAGAATAGATTTTTGTGGGTGGATTAGAGGAGCATGTGGAGATAGGAACAGGAGGGAGAGAGTAGTAAAAGAAATGAATGGAATTGGGGGGCACTTGGGGGAGGGGGATGTAGAAACCTAGTGCAGTGAAAACTCCCTGGAATCTATGAGTGACTTCAGTGAAATCTCCTAGTAATGGGGGATACAGAGCCTGAACTGGTCATCTTCTATAATCAGGTAAGCTCCTAGCAGTGGGACTGAGACATCAACTCAGCTCCTGTCCTGCCCACAAGATATGCTGGGGTAATGGTAGCACAGAACTTGTGGGAGTGGACAACCAATGACTGGTGTAACTCGAAGCCCACACCAGAAGAGGAAGCCCATGACTGATACTGCCTGGATGGCCAAAGGCAAGACAGACCAGAGACCCAGGATGGAACCAAACACGACTGGGGAAAAAAAAGTCAATGAAATGATTCATAATGATATTCTGCAATACTCATAGATCAGTGCCTAACCTAATTATCATAAGAGAGGGTGTCATCCAGAAATTGATGGGAGCAGATCCACAGCCAAACACTAGCAGAGCCAGAGGAGCCTCACGGAAGAAGGGGAGGAAGGATTGTAGGAGCCAGAGGGGTCAAGGAAACCATGAGAACACAACCCACAGAATCAACTAAGCAGGGCTCATAGGGGCTCACAGAGACTGAAATGACAAACACGGACCCTGTATGAGGCTAAGCTAGGTCCTCTGTATATACCTTGTGGTTGTGTAGTGGGGGGATATCTCTGACTCTTTCACATGCACTTGGGGACCTTTTCTTCCTACTGTGTTGCCTTGTACAGCTATGATATCAGGGTTTGTGTCCAGTCCTATTATATCTTGTTAGGCCATGTTCAGTGGACATCCCTGGGAAATCTGCTCTTTTTTGTTTAAGGGAAAGGGAGGAGGAGGAATAGATCTGAGTGGGGTAGAGGGGAAGTAGGGATAGATACTAGGAGGAGTAGAGGGAGGGGAAACTGTCTCTGGTCAGGATGTAATGTACAAGAGAAGAATAAAAGTTAAAAAAAAATAAAACAAAATAGAACACAGAGCTAATATAGATTCTTCTGGACTCCATTCATTTCCAGTGTGTCATAGATCAACTGCATTCTCATCTCAGTGAAGTTATCCTAGATATTTGTAATGCAGTTAGATCTTCTACCGCAATGCACATTCTGTCCTTGGATGCCTTGAGTACCTAATGATTTAAACATTTGCATGTATTAATGTTGTAAAGTTCAGTGTGTTTTGACAAATACAGTGTGTCATTTGTCTACCTCTGTAGTGCCACTGTATGGAAACGCTCAGTGCTTTGTCTGCTTTACATTGTCTCTTCTAGGTCCATAACAATAAGTCATGTTTACTGTATGTATAGTTTTTTTATATTTTTTTCTAACTTGTCCTATGTACAGAATCATATACATGGAGTTCTGCAGATTGCCAAGTTTCACTTAGCAGTGCAACTAAGGTTTATCAATATCTTTGCATGGCTTGATAACTCTTGCTTTTATCACTGAATAATATTCCAATGTATGGATTTGCTGTGGTTTATCCAGTTGCCTTTTGGAAGGCATCTTGGCTGCCTTTAGGTGGGTACGTGGGTATCCAGTTTTGCTAGCACCATTTCATGGAAACACAGAGTTAGATCATGTTTTTAAAAATATAACAGTTCATCTGTGGTTTTTAAATAGTGAGTTGAAGCTATGTGCATGTGAGGTCATTGTTGATAATGGTTTTCTCTTTTTTATGCTTTTATTGGTGGTTATTCTGGTTGGCTAGATTATTGGTAGCCTATCCCCTCCCCCACTTAGTATTAGGGTTTTGCTGGTTTTCTGTGTTGGGAATTATGGATTACTTTCCAGCATTCCTCTGCTCCGTAGTTCTTCTGAATTGTATCCTTTCTTGGGTTTCCATGGATGAGACTGTCTTTGTTCTTTGATGACTTAGAAGGTTGAGCAGATTTTCATATAGTCATTTTCCATATATGTACCTTCCTCTGTAATTGTATACTTATATCTATTGACCACTTGTAAAATGAGGTAGATTTGTTGTTGTTGTTGTTGAGTTTTATGAGTCTTACACATTTTAAGATACAAGCACTTAAGAAGATAAATGTTTCACATTTTCTTCCTGTTTGTCTTGTCTATTTTGTAACAAAACATTTCTTAAAGTATATTTCAAATTCATTAATATTTCTTGCATAGATGATACTTTTGCTATGGTATTTAAAAACTCATTAACACTGAGGTTTTTGTTGATAATCTATGTCTATATCACCCCAAGTGGCATTCCTTCATTCAAACTATACACACGCACACATACACATGCATATATATGTACATATGTATGTATACACATACAGTTATATATTAAATGTGTATTTTAAGTAGTCATAACATAAAATTCATCAACAAGTCCAAGGCTATGTAGATTTTTCTTCAATTTTCTTCCAAAATTTCTAGAATTTTGCCATTTATATTTGGGTGTGTTATCCATTTTTAGGTGATTTTTTTCCAATTGAATTGCCTTGTGGTTTTTGCTTTTTCCCCCCTTTTCCTTGAGAAAAATAAGTTGACAGTATTTGTTTGAATATATTTCTATGACCTCTAGTCTGTTCTCTTGATCTGTGTCTTATTTCATCAACACTATGCACACTGCTTGGTGGTGGCCCATGATTACAAGCACAGAACTTAGAATGCTAAGGCAGGGGAAGCATGAATTCAAGGCCAATCTGCAATATAGAGGAGGACCCTTTCCCATAGGACAAAACAAAACAAGTACCAAAATGTACAGCAAACATTAAAATGGGGTGATATGAATCCTCTGATTTATTACTCTTTTGCAGGATGGTTTTTCTGTCCTAACTCTGCATCCTTCCCACATCAACTTTAGACTAGATTACTGGAATGTGAATAGGATTATCTTAACTTTATAGATCAAATTGGGGAAAGCTGACATCTTGACAATGCTGAGTCTTCCAGGAGAGGAACACGGACTACTTCTCTATGTTGATTAACTTCCCTTATTAGGATATTACAGTTTTCTAATTGTATATATTTTATTTTATTTGTGTCTAAATATTTATAATTTTTACATGTTGTAGCAAATAACATTATTTTGAAATCTGAAATTTAAATTGTTTATTGATGATGTGTAGGAGAACAATTTACTTTTAAGTACTGACTTTGCATCTTATAATAATTTAGTATAAGATATATTTAAATTAATTTTGATACATACTCTATGATTAATGAGTTATAAAATGTATGATCTTTACATTTTACATATTTGGGGATATTTCTAGTTGTCTTTATGTTAAGCACTTCAAGTTTAATTCCATTGTGGTTTGAAGGAATACTACTTATAATTAATATTATCTCTATATTTTTAATGTGTGATTTATAGTCTATAATAAAGTTCATCTTGGTGAGTGTTCTAAGTTTGGGAAGAATGTATATTCTGCTTTTATTGAGTGAAATAGTCTATAAATATCAATCAAGTTGATTGATGAAGACTGATAGGTGGTTTGTAAGTTTTACTGATTTTCTGTCTTCTTGACTTATTACTGAGCATGGTAATAAAGTCTTTAACTGCAATGATGAATTTGGCTATTCATGCTCTTAGTTCTATCAGGTTTTGCTTATATATTTTAATACTCTATTGTTAGATGTGCACACATTCAGGGTTGCTATGCCTTCTTGGAAAATTGACTTCACAATTTTGCAGCACCTTTTCCTGTCCTGCCTGTTTTCCTTGCTTTGAAGTTAGGTTTTTCTGACATTAACATAGTTATTACAGTTTCCTTTGATCTGTATTAATTCAGTATATCCTTCTCCACTTCTGTGCCTTCAACGTATTTGAGGGTCCAATTTCAGACTTCTCAATATGGATGGTTAGTTTTCTCAAAACTTCATTGAAAATATTACCCCTTCTGATTGTGGAGTTTTGGCTCCCTTTTCAAAGATCAATTGACTTCACATGCATAAGTTTATTTCTATGTTCTCTCTTCTCTCTCATTTATACATATGTATGTTCTCTCGAATATATATGTATGCTTGGCAGTATCAAGCTATTTTGTCAAGTAGTGTAATATTTCCATCTTTGTTCTTTTTACTCATAATTTCTTTGACTTTTTACAGTTCTCTGTGGTTGTATGTGAATTACACAGTTACCCTTTCTATTTCTGTGATAAGCAGCAATGGACTGTTTGAATTTGTAGAATGCTTCAGGCATTATGAATATCTTAATATTGATTGTTCTAATTCAGGAAGACAGAATATTTTTCTATTGTTTTTTTGTTTTCTTCAAGTTAATTCATTGATGCTTGATCTTTCAGTAAAAAGATCTTTCACTTCCTTGGTTAAATGTAGCCATTGTAAATGGTGTTGTCCCCTTGATTTCCTTTTTTTTTTTTAAAGTTGATTATTAAATGTTGTATTTTATTTTGAGACAACATCTCTCCCTCTGTAGTCTAGGCTGGGCAGTAACTAACTATGTAAACCAGGCTCAAATTCATGGAAGTCTTGCTGGGTCAGCCTCCCAAAAGCTGGTGTTACAAATGCAAGTGATCATACCCAGGTAAAAAGGTGCACATTTTCAACTACGGATTGTCTGGGGGCTATTTTAGCTTCCAGTGAAGAAGTTTAAAAATATTTTTTCAGTTAGACAGTTAAAGCCTTTAGATTATAGTGAGAAAAAGTGCGTCTTGGGGGTTAGGAGGAGTACATTGCTATTTAGCAGCTGTTCCAGGACAAACATCCAGAACATACATATCCTAGCAAGTGGGAACAATAATATCCATAAAAGATAGGACACAGAGAAATAGCAACCTAGCAAACTGCAAAGTAAAGGTGCTAGAATATTGTATCAGAGGATAAGAAAAGATTTCTTCCTGGGACTGGAAACTGAAATGGATAAAAGATGGCACTAACAACAAGTAAGATTTTATAATTAAAAATATTGTTTTTATTTATGCATATATGTGTGTGTTTTGTGTATGTGGACACCACATAGATAAGTGTCTTTAGAGGCCAGAAGAGGGTGTGGGATCTCCTGAGACTGTAGTTACAGGTAGTTGGGGCCACCTGATTTGGGTGCTGGAAACTGAATTTGGGTCCTCAGAAAGAATGGTAAGGGTTCTAAAGCTGCTGAGCCATTTCCCCAGCCCCAGAAGGTATTTTTTAAAGCATCACAATTCTTTATGAGCCTCCATTTCAAATCATTTCCTGTAGCCACTAAGTAGTCAGGTCTACATGGTTCATTTACAGACTGTTGACAAACATGAACTTTGACCCAGCATATTTTCTTTTCTCCTAGTCTGGGATATAAATTACCCCACCAACCCTCCTCTTAGTCTCAGATGATGGTGTCAGCCTCCTCTTGGACTGTAAAAACACATGACTCATGTTAGAAAAATCTTCGTGGTAAGCATAGGTTCTACCAGAAACTTTGCATCTTACTTATTCAGTAAAAATGACATAGAATGTAGTTCATGCTCAATATGTCTTTTCCCTCAGACCAGAAATTACTACACAGAGTCACAAAGCTTTGTTTCTGCCATTTTTAAGATGAAGTCTTCTTTAGTAGGATCAAGTATCTTGTTTAAGTTCTCCTTAGACTGAACCATCTTTTAATATACTTATGTATTTTTATGCTTCATTAGAATGTGGATCAAAAAAAAATCCAGCATTAGTCTTCTTGAGGGATCCTACTATTAATTTGGGAAACTCTACTGGTATTTGCATAAATTGCCATTGTCTAAAATTAAGCATAGACAGATATGAACTTTTAGGGTTTGCCTACCTTTTCTAATTGTCAACCTTTTCTTTCTTTTGTCTTCCCACTTTTTCCTCCTATCCTCTTTATCACCCCCATTCTCCTCTTTCCTCTTGGAGACAGGTTCTCACTATGTTGATTGGCTACTCTCAAGTGCCTAAGCTCAAGTGATCCTCCTGCCTCATCCTGCAGAGTTTATGAAACTATAAACATGTAACACCATGCACAGATGCAGTTGCTCTATCTTAAAATGAAGGGCACCAGATGAGGTAGAAGGATTTCCCCAAGCTTGTTCAGTTCCATCCTGGCCTGGAGGGAATCTTCTCTATAGGTTATCTGTCTTCCTTCAATTTAGCATCTTAGCTCTCATTCTGTGAGAGAAAATTAATCCCTTATTTATATTCTCAGTTAAAATATGATTCAAATAAAAAGTGGTTATGTCCAGAATTTCTCTTTGGGGAGGCTTAAGAGAGGAAATAGGGCAAGAAAGATGGCTTATAGACATGTTTGGAGTTACATTTTCATGGCAAGGCATGGTTTTTATTTATAGTCTCAGAGATGAGGGGGTAACTCAAATCTGTGCAAAATACCATTTGCTCTCCCTACTGACTAATTCCTTAATTAGTTTTTTTTTACATGTGTATGTATAAATGGTATGTGTGCGTGTGTGTTCACATGTTTGCAGATGGACGTGGATGTTACTACTTGTGCATACAGCTCATCTCTCAACCTCTTGTAAAGGCTTAAAGTTGACTTTGAGGTTTTTTTTTCCAATCATATTCCACTTTATTTGTCAAAGTTTAACTAGCCTGATTGTCTCAGGGATCCCATCTCTGCTGTTGTGGGGTATCCACCAGAGAAGACTACTTGGACACTGGGTCCAGCCAATAGAAAGTCTTTATTAGCTGGCTAGAGACTATGCTGGGTATTTGGGACCTGAGTGCAATCACACGCCTTTCTCAGGGTGAGTTTTTAAGCACAAAAGCACCCACCTCAGTTAGCAAGAACAGTTAGCCAGAAGTGGGACGACAAAAGGCAGAGAGCAAGGTTAGTGCATTTAGGGACTTTCCTAGAACTATAGACTTTGATGGAGTAGGTCTTTATTCTCATTTTGACAGGTGGTGTTGACTACCTGCTGGGTTACAAAGCTTGTAGTACTTCCATCAAGGTATCAGTTGTGCTAAGGTCTAGGGGTTTGTTCTATTTCTCACTGGTCCTAAGGGCCAGTCAAACTGTAAGAGTCAAACTGTAGCCTCATCCAGGGGGAGGAGGTTATATTGTCTTCTTAGCATTAGTAGTTCAACAGAATTTATTCTCTGTTTTATCTAGCTAAGTAGGCAGTTGAGCAAGCAGGGTCTTATAATGAGAGCTAATAGCAAAAGGATTAATGACCCAGCCAAGGCTGCAAGTAGAGTCATTAACAAGAGGACCAAGAGAACAAAGATTTGTGCTAGCTGTTAGATTCTTGATGTCTCCTTTCTCTTTTATGAAGGTTATTTCTGACCATGGCTAAATTTTCTCTAATTATCCCTGACTGGTCAACATAGAAGCAATCAGTTTCTCTCAGTGCCATACAGAAATCTCCTTGTCTCATAAAGAGGAGATCCAATCCTCTTCTATTCTGAAGAACAACTTCAGCTAAGGAATCTGCTGTGGGATGTTCTGTATGTCCTGTGGGAGCCAGTTCTCAGGTTCCTTGTGGCTTTACCCAGCAGGTCCGCATAGAGAATGATTAGGACCACGGGCCAGAGTGCAGGTGTCTGAGATGGTCTGCACTTGGCTGTGCTGTGGGATGGTCTGTATGTCAAGTTGCTCTGATTGGTCAATAAAAAAAACCTGATTGGCTGTGGCTAGGCAGGAAGTATAGGCAGGAAGTATAGGCAGGACTAACAGAGAGGAGAAATAAAAGAACAGGAAGGCAGAAGGACTCACTGCCAGCCACCACCCTGACAAGCCGCATGAAAAGATGCCAGTAAGCCATGAGCCTCGTGGCAGGGTATAGATTTGTGGAAATGGATTATTTAAGCTATAAGAACAGTTAGCAAGAAGCCTGCCACGGCCATACAGTTTGTAAGCAATATAAGTCTCTGTGTTTACTTGGTTGGGTCTGAGAGGCTGTGGGACTGGCAGGTGACAAAGATTTGTCCTGACTGTGGGCAAGGCAGGAAAACTCTAGCTACAGGAATCTAACTGGGTTTCTAGACGGGAAGCATAATTTTCTAGATGGCCCAGGTCTATGTCTACTTGAGCATTGAGTACCTTAATCCCCCATAACTAGGGCTGAAGTTCAAACTGTAGTAGAGCCCACAACGCCTGCTCCCACCAGCAAAGAAATGAGAATGGGGACATTTTGCTGCACACCAGGAAACCCAGAATCCACATTTAGCTTGGCCCTGTTGTTTTTCCATTACAGATGAACTCCTGTGGTGTAACATGCATGGGGGATGCAATGGAGTGGGTTCTCTTCCAGTGTGAACACTTTTAGGGCTTTGAAGGGATCTGTGTGCCCCCAGAAGGATTGCTTTGCAACCTCACTGAGCACAATGGTATTTACCTGGCTTCTAGCAGCTTGAGGGGGTGGGGGTGTCAGCTAGGCAGGCATAATACTAAATAGATCTGAGCCCCTTCTCTTTATTGGTGGACCCACAGCTCTGGAAGGTGCTCCTTCTGAGGAGTAAGCAAACCATCCATCTCCAGTTGCCTCTAGAAAAAAAAATTTTAATAGAAATCTACCTGGAAGGTAGGTTGGGTCTTAGTGAATAGAATGGTTGTGAGATCCCCATTTTTGCTTTTTTTTTTTTTTTTTTTTTTTTTTTTTTTTTTTTTTTTTTTTTTTTTTAGCTTCTGGGGTGTGATGGTTTGAATAGAACTGGCACTCATAGACTCATGCTTGGTCCATATAGAGTGGACACTATTAGGAGGTATGGCCTTGTTGGAATAGGTATGGCTTGTTGGAGGAGGTATGTAACTGTGGGGGTGGGCTTTGAGGTTGCAGAAGCTCACATCTGCCTAGTGTGGCAATCTCTCTCCTTCTGCTGCCTGCAGATCAAGATGAAGAATTCACAGCTCCTTCTCCAGCATCATGTCTGCTTACATGCTGCCATGCTTTTCACCATGATGACAAGGGACTAATCTCTGAGACTGTAAGTCAACCCCAATGAAGTGTTTTGCTTTGTAAAAGTTGTCATGGTCATGGTGTCTCTTTACGGCAATAAAACCCTAAGACATGGGGGTTTTGGGTCTTTCCCACAGGGAGATAAAAAAGACAAAATAGACAACATAATTATAGGGCCTGTGTCAGTCTTATTTTTAGGGAGTTTGGAGGACCTGGTGATGATTTATCTGTCATTATCTTCTGTAGCCTCCTTCAGAGGGTGTCCTGGGTTCATGGGGTGACACTGGTGACCTTTTACTACTGTAGGGGTGGTGAGGACCACAGGATATAGTCCTTTTCAAATTGGCTCCAGGCTCCAGGTGACGATTTTTTTTTTAATCCATATAAGGTCTTCAGGCTGGAACTTGTGTGCAAGCTCAGACATGGGCAAAGGTACAGCCTCTGGAACTGTCTGATGAATAGTCCTCTGGATCTGTGGCAGAGCCTATAAGGGCTTGAGGAGGGAATGACCAGTAATTTCTGCCTTATGAATATTTGTCTTGGTATGAGGTACATCTGGCCCTTAGGAGGGCAAAAGGTAGGAGGTTGATCCAATTTTCACTGGTCTCAAGAAAATATTTAGTTTATCTATATTGAGTTTGGTGGCCTCTAGGCACAATGAATTTTCCTATTAACATTTAGGACCTTTGTCAGATTTAGGAAAACTTTAGCCATACAGGCCAGGACATTGTCAGACCACAGTGAAAGGGACAATTCAATTCTAGGAATAATATTTGGGATTAAGTAACTCAGCAATTTTAGTTCCCCCCAGATGTGTGGCTTGGGGGAGTTTGTCACTATCTGTTTTATAATAACAGCAAGGAGTGTGGGTCTCTCATACAGCAAGAACCATCATCAGTTTGCCTCCCGTTTTATTGCTTGATTTCTTTGTGTATAGACTGGGCTTGGAGTAGTTTAGGTTTAGGCAGGGTCATCAAGATCTGGAGAGGCCCCATTGGTTCTAGGGCTGTCTTCTGGGCCATGTCTCCATAGCAACAGCAGCAGCAACTACAGCTGTAGCCATAGTCATGGCTGGAAGGGGGGCATGGTCCAGGCGGGCAGCCTGGTGGCTGCAGTCCCAGGATAGCTCATTCTCCCCTTAAACATTTAGATCTGTTTCTCCATCCAGTAAAACTGACAGAAAGACACATAGTATAGACAACCAGGGGTGAGGTTATGCATTCATTCACCTGAATAGATCTGGGGCTTCCAGTGACATCCCACACAGGTACTAGACACTGAATCGGTAGCCACATCTGGCCTCTCCTTTGTATCCTAGACAGAAGGTGCCTTAACCAGACTTACTTCCAGAGGTGACAGACTGAGTGACTTTCAATTTTGTGGTGGCAGAGGTGTGAGACAGCAGTTGATCAAAGGGGGCCCTGGGGCCCTGGAATGTCTCAGGTTGCTCCCCCTAGGAGTTCCTTGGTTACTACATTCTTCTCCCCTCCAAGGGGCTTTGAGAACCTTGGTGTCTCAAGGTCTTGTCTCTGGGGGATCTCATGGGGACCTCCAAAAAGGTTATGAGGTATCCACTGGAGAAGACTACTCAGATACAGGTTCCAAGCCAATAGAAGTCTTTATTAGTTGGCAGGCGACTATACTGGATTCCAAAGCCTGAATGGTGTTTGCATCATGGTGTCAGTTGTTCTAAGGTCTGGAGGCATACTGAGGTCTGGGGGGCTTAGTATTCTGCTTCCCAAGTGCTGTGGTAACACCTGCTTATCTTTGCGTGAGTTCTGGATATCCAAAATAATATGTTTACATTATTATTTTATATTTAGGATATTTATGTAGACTCATAAAAAGTCAAAAACATTATAAAACTTCTTATTTTTAACTAGTTTGTCACAAAGTACTTTTAGAAGGGAGTATTTCACCCGAGGTTCTGTTATGTGTATTTACCTGCTCATCTCCATGGCTGTGCTTCCCAGTGGTGTTGTACAAGCTCATTTCTGCCAGTAAAGAAAGAGACTATGATTCTTAAGTAGGCTGTTTAGGGAAAGAAAAGATACCTAGATGCAGCTCTTTAGGACTAAGCTGATAGTAACATGCAAGTGTTTTTTAACAAAGCAAGCAATTTATGTACACACCTGTTTTAAATCAACATCTTTCACCAATCTATGGATAAGAGAGCAATTCGGTGCGGATTCCCCGTGAAGCACATACAAGAGTAAGTCTTCAATTCAAAGGATGTAATAGCCAGAGAGCCCCCTGAGAATCTAGATTAATGGAGGCTGCTTGGGGAACAGCAGAATGGAGGAAATCCAGCAAGCGAATGTGCAACACTTGGATCCAAAGCTAGAATGCTATCTCAAGAGGCAAAAGCACAGAGAAAAAGGTCTGCAGATGTTATAAAATACTGATGATGTCAGTTTATCCCCTTGTGTTTCTGGCTTTGCAGATGCCGCGGAGGTTTACATGTAAGCATGTCAATTGTATCGGTATAAAGCGAAGATTATGGAGGAAATGGTTAATTATCACAACTCAGTTTCCACATGCTCTTGGGATCCTGCCACCTGTGATTACCAACAAACCACGCTGGCTCCCACCTGTGGGAGGTTACCCCTGACAGTAGCTCTTCTTTTTGCATTTGAGTTGGACTCTGACTTAAAACTTGGAGTATAAATCACAACAGAAGAAATTCCTGCAATTGCAAAGGTAAACCAGAGGTCACATCCTCATAGGCAAGATGGGTTTATTTGTGTTGCCTCCTTTTAAGGGCAGTGATTCACAACCTGTAGGTTATGACCCTTTTCACAGGGGTCACCTAAGACAATCAGGAAACACAGATATTTACATTACAGTTCCAGTTCATAACAGTAGCAAAATTACAATTATGAAGTAGCCATGCAAATAATTTTATAGCTAGGGTCACTACAACATGAGGAGCTGTATTGAAGGGTCACAGCATCAGGAAGGTTGAGAACCACTGCTCTGGGAAGGGGAATCCATGGTTCAAAAGATACAAAGAGGTGCTGGTACCGAGATTTGCAGTGCCATACCTAGCTTTGTGAGAGAGTGCTGGGGATCTGAACTCAGGTCTGGATAGTAATGTAGCAATCACTTGACTGATTCTATCATCCATCATCCCCCAGTCCATGATCAAAGTGGCTTTAGTGAAGTTTGATGGGAGTTGTGTGCATTGTCTCTTAATGATATTCCCAAAGCCAGTAAGCATGCTGGTAATGGAACAGCATGCTTAAGCAGGCTGGGTGAGTACTCTGCCACCTGAACTATAGTCACTGCTCTGTTTTAATCTTAAATAAGCAGACAGGCAAATCAATTCAATGGTTTACTTGCCAATAAGTCTCAATAGAAAGAAAAGGGGGCTAAAAGGGGGCAAAAGAGACAGGAAGCAGAGGCAGAGGTAGGGGCAGGCAAATCTTTGTGAGTTCAAGGTCAGCCTGGTCTACATAGAGAGTTCCAGGACAGCCAGAACTACATAGAGAGACCCTATCTAAAAACAAAACAAAACAACAACAAAAAGAAATGGTTCAATTCATGATGAAATCTAGAGACTTAGTCCTAATTGCAAATTGTTTTATGGTATGCCATTGAAGCACAAGTTATTTTTATGTTTGTTTCTCTGAGCTGTTGAAGCACAGGGGTTCTATATTCTGCCTTATTTTACCTTCTTGAAATGTGATTTTGTTGTCAGTTGTCAAGAGCTCTGACATAAAAAGCAGGATTTGCTGCTGGGGCAGAGGGTGGATGCAAAGGGATGGGGAAATGAATGGGATCAAGACACATGATGTAAAAGATGCATAGAATAAATAAAAACAGAATTTGTGTGTCTTGTTCATGTACACAGATCATAATTGAAGAGTTTGCAGTGCCCTTCATTATACCTGAAAAACAAGCTCCCACCACAACTCTTTGTCTTTCTTTCTGTTCTGTTACCAGTTTGTGTTTATACCTTCCTAACTTACTTCTTGAAGAATAATTTCCCAAGAGTCAAATCCTAGCCAAGTGTAACCTTTATATATTGAAGTGGGCATAAATGCTAGCTCGAGGCCTTTTCAGAAGTTGTAAAAGGTTGATGACGGGTTCTTTATTGGCTGGCTCAAGAATGAAGCTGTGGAGGTTTTCATATCAGAACAGCTGCACTTAAGTTTTCCACCCCAAACACTCCCCATTACATTCAAAGTTGGAGGATAATTAGAAAACCAGCTTCTTAAGAGGAGATGCAATTGCTTTAAAGCATACCATGGACATCATTGACCATTGACCACTGATGGCTCTTTCTTACGTAGTAGCAGTTGTACAGTCTCTCACGTTCTGCCTGCCTGTTTATGTTTGGCATCTGCATCTGCTCTCTTTCAATTATGAGATGACCCTTTTATTGCCATATGAACAAATTCTTTCCATACTTATAGGATCAGAGATAACATGGGAAACCTTCATTATATACACAGTTGCGTGAAACTGTAAACTAAATGGATTTTCCTGGACAGAATTTACATAGCCACAGCAGGACATTGTATTTCTGAGACAAACATTGTCATTTCCTTTTTGTTGTTGCTTTGTGATTCTTATGGCAAAACAAGCTTTTAAAAAGCCCAAATGAGAAAGTCATTGTTTCTCTTAACAAAATGGCAAATGCATCCGTCAAATTCCTTATGAACTGTAAATGGCTTTTATTAGTGATGTTTAAGTCTCAGATGTAATTACATTAAGTAATTTTGTTTCCAGGGAAGTCTGAATAATTAAAAGGCACCTGCTTATCTACTCTGATAGAGTAAAAATATGTTTTAATAATACACAAGTAGAAGAAACTGAAAAACAAAGAACTTAAGTAGAAGGATTGTGTAGAGTCAAACTGACTTCCGAATTTTCAAGTTTCCAGCTTATCATGGGGCTCGTACCAAGACTAACTACATATCAGTTACAGATGGATGACATTAGCAAGAAATCAGCTGTGCTGTTATGTTCTTTCTGTAGCTCCCTGACAAATATTTCCCCTCTTTCCCTTTGGTCTGTCTGTCCACTATCCACCTGGGAGACGTGAACTCCAGTTGACTCTGAATTGCCTATGGAATTGTGGTAAGGGCCAGTATGGATAAATGAAATTCACAGATAATCTTAAGACACTTTAGTTTCACCTCCCCAACCTCTAATACCTAAAATCATTTCAGAGACACAGCTACAGAAAAATGTACCAAGTGTGGTTCCTTACCCCTTCCTTTCATAGGTTGATGACCCTAACAGACATCGGAAGAAAATGTAGGTACACGGGGAGGGAAAATCACGGATTTTAATTCCTCAGCATTAGGTAAACATGGTTGGTCTCTTTCCCTTCACATCCCACTCTTGCCAGTACCAACTAGCCATTACCTGTCTTCTGGTGAGGATAAACCTTGTCCATGCTGAGTAGTTCTCAGAATGAGATTAAGGGCCCAGCTGAACATGTTCATGGCTTTAACAGAGTCAGCAAGTGTTTGGGGGTTGTCTTACCAATTATCCTAACATTTCTTTGGACTAAAGGGTGTTTCTCACTACATTCTGTGGTACAGCTGAGACTTGAGTGGTGGGGGGGAGAGACTTCTGCCTTGGTTTATCTTACCAGCTGAAGATAAGACCAAATAGCTAGGAAGTTGCTACCTAGCCACACAACTTTGATAAGACAAGTTATTATCTCTCTTTGGGGCTGTAATTATGACAAGAATGTACCTTCTAGTTTCTAAGCAGTGATCAGTTATTTTGGTGGATAACTAAAAACAAATTACTTAAAAAATTCTGATGTAATTCCAGCTGGAAACCAGCTGGCAAATTGTTTTCTAAAGTGGGACTATTCTGTAAATAGGTATTGTTTTCCCCCTCTTTGGAACAGCAAATGGACAATTAAAACCTAGGATCTCTTTATAGGGATTGTTTATTTTCAAACAATTTATAAGTTAATTTTTTCTGTATTTTTTATCATAAATATGTCATTCTAATTTCTCTAGCTTTAGGAGAAACAATGTTTTGGGCATCTAAGATTTTAATCTTCAGTATCTAAACACCAGGAGGTGCTGTAAGATAACATTAAGTAACATATCCAACCCAGAGTCATAAATTCCAGTTACATAAAGTTTGGTGGCAAATTTTCTCTTGTGGGCCTGGGTGTTCAGATTTTAATACATACATTGTAGCAGATCATGTTTAGATCTAAAGAACTCCCACAGGGGAGGAGAGTGGTTGTGTCAAGGTTTTAGGGACGTTAGGAAGCTTTGCAGAGAGGTGCTCTCTACAAGCCCACAATCAGACTCTATTAGATGGTAGATGGTGAAGAATGCTCTTATTCTTTGTGCTTGTGTGACAATTTAGAAAGCGATGAGAAAGTCAGCTGATACTGCAAAGTGAAATTCCTTTAACTGGTATATTGCCTTGTGCCTGAGTGGCAATTTCTTCCAAAGCTAGTAAGAATCCCAAGACTTCTTTTAGGTGTATAGTGAGAGGATATTTGTGTTTCTGTGGTTCTTCATTTTCCTTTTAAAGATATTTTATTTCTGTTTTTATTAGTATATATACATATACGTGTGTGTGTGTGTGTGTGTGTGTGTGTGTGTGTGTGTGTGTGTGTGTGTCTGTGCATATGAGTGCAGTACCCACAGAGGCCAGAAGATGACGTCAGGTCCACTGGAGCTAGAGTTACAGGCAGTTGTGAACTGCCTAATATAGCTACTGGGATCTTTAGCACAAATTCTCTGCTGATCCACCACTTCTGTTGATGCTCTATCCATGTTTTCAAGTGAGCCAACAGCATCTCTCCTAGGAAGAAGCATTCTAATAAGTAAATAAAAAAATTAATTGTGTTGAAGTATAATTTATACAAAATAAAACTAGCAGATATGAAATATTAAATTTGCTGAGTGTTGACATAGCATTTCTATCACCTCCCACCTCAAATAGAGCTTCCTATTCCTTTTCTGCTAATAGACCAAAGCTTTCTTGAGTTTTGTACTCATCTGTTTCAATGAATGAAAGTTGTTCTGTGATAATAATTTATGTGTATAATGTACTTTGATTATTCTCACTCTCCACCATCTTTTAGCCCCTCTCCCAATCCTGCCAAACCCCTACAGATCTTTTTGTTGTACTTTCTGATCCACTAAGTTTAACCAAGGTTGTCTGACTGATAGTATATAAAACTAGACAGTAGAACCTGGTGGATTAGTCAGGGAGGAAAATACCACCCTCTCCCTTAGAATCCATGAGCATCCAATAGTTCACTGGGGATGGATGAGGTCCTATGAACTCTCTTCCTATCTATGTCAGGCTATTGATGGGTCAGTCTTGTGCAGACTCAGAACAGGCTGTAGCTCATGATGGCTGTATCTGTGTCATGCTCAGTAGACCGCATTTTACAGGCCTTCTTCCCATCTTCCAGGTCTCACGTGCTTTCATGACCAACACTTATTTATCATGTTTTTGAGCATCATCTGTATTGGATATACTGGTAGTTTATTCCTTTTCATTGTAAAGTGGTGCTGAATTTTTTGGGTATAGCAAAATTGGTTGTACCTTCACAGCTTGATGGACTGTGAGTTCTTTTCGGTTTGGGTGTAATCTAAATCAAGCTGCAATAAAGATTTATGTTTTATAAATAAATAAGTTTATTTGTAAATTTACTTATTTATAAATAAAGACTTATTTACTTTGCATGGATTTATGGTTTTTCCTTTTCTCCTGGGTAGATACCTGGATATAGACTGGCTAGAAATATGAGCTTGTTTTTAACTTAAAAACTTATTGCAAACTCTTTGAAAATGGCTATAAAATGTCAAATTCATGCCAGTAAGATAGGAAAATTCTAAGCCTTGCACCACTTCTTCATTTTCCTAAAGGCGACCATCAATTTTCACACCCTGGTTTGACAGCTATCAATCTTCTTTGGAGAAGTTTTAATTTAAAAAAATTTGCCAAATTTCAATTGAGTAGGTTATTTTTTTCTTATTGAGTGTTGGCTGTTTATGTATGTGTGCATGTAAGTAAATGTTTATTATGTATATATACACAAATACTTTATCAATACATATATGTATATGCTTTGATAATATTTTTTCTGTGTTTTGTCTTCACATTCATTTTTGACAAAGAGCATAAAATTTTAGATTTGATGTCTTATCACTCTTTTTCTTTTATGTTTCATGTCTTGTGTGTTGTTGCCTAGAAACCTTTGATACAAGATCACAAAGGTTATCTCTAAATTTACCTCTAGAAGTTTTCAAGTTTTAGGTTTTGCTTTGGGCCTATGTTTTTGTGTTATGTGTGTTAATTTTTTTATATGGTATAAGATAGATGGACATTCATTTATTTTGCTTGTGAACATCTGGTTTTTCTAACAATTTTTATTTAAAAAAACTACAGTTTTCTTACAGCTTCTACACATATCAAAAATCAGCTATATGAACAGTTTCTTCTCTGCATGTAGATTCATTTCTGGATTCTGTACTCATCTAGTGGCCTGCTTCTCTTTATGCAAGTAGTAGTTGGGCCTAATCCAGGTGAACTTCCAAAATCAGAAGTGTTGAGGGTGGTTTGCCCAGACAAGTGACCTGTCTTTTGTCTTTACAGCATCATCACCACCTTGGGTTAATTCCTACAGTCAGTACTAGCCACATAATTTTTCAGGTGCATTGCAAAGTAAAGATTGAAGCTCCTTTGTTTAAAAGAGTTCATGAACTGTAAAATACACATATCATTGCATGAAACATGGGTCCTTTTTAAGAATAGGATCTTGTGCAACTACCGTATTCATTACTTTTCTAATTATTGCAACAAAATACCTTTGGGAAGCAACTTGGGGAAGGAGAGGTTTATGTTGGCTCACGAATTCAGGAGAGTTTCAGTCCATCAAGGTAGACAAGATAGGGTAGATGGCAGTGGGAACATGGAGACACACCTCCTCAGCTCACAGCAGATCAGAAAGCAGGAAGGCCACAGCACAACCAGAATAACCAGATAACTTTCCTGGCCTGATACGAGTCACCTACTTCTACTGGCTAGTTACCACATCCCAAAGGTGCCACAGCATCCCTAAGCAGCAGCACCAGCTGGGGACAAAATGTTCAAATACAGTAGGCTGCAGGAGACATTTCATGTTCACTTTACAGCTACCCAGATTGAGTACACATAGACAAGAGGCTCTGACAGTAGCATTGTCTCATACCTTTAAATGAAAATCAGGGTAGGTGACAATTTGGCTTTGTTCTTTTGTTCCAATGTTATTTTGGTTATTCTGGTGTCTTTACATTTCCATATGAACTTTAGAAATACTTGGTTGATTTCTTCTTTTTTTTGTACTTAACTTTGTTGACAGGAGTTGGTTTTGGTACTCTCTCTTTTTCACTGTGTGTATGATTTCTGATAACAACATATCTCTCATTCCTCAGACTGGTGACTCATAGTCTCTTTTTCCTGGAAACCATGACTGGACTTTTAAGTCTTGCAGATTTATCTCATAGAACATCTTTGGTTTCACTGATTCCAGTACATACTCTCCTTTTGTCTCACCACATTGCTAATGACAAGAAATCTGCTGTGATGAGCTTGGTCCCTTCTATATAATAAACTATTTCCTTCTTCTGGCTGCCTGAAGATTTTTCTGTTTACTATTAGTTTTAACTACAATTTGCCTTTGGGTAGTTCTTTTCAAATGTCTTGTGTTTATTTCTTATTGAGGTCTGTGGGAATACTAATTTTCACTATCTTCAGAAAAATTTCAGCCACCATATTTTGTGATCTTCTCTCTATACCTTTTTGAAGAAAGTTCTGACACATAGAATGGGGCACAAGGAGCTGTTACACTGCCTGCTACCACTTGGGTTATATTTTAGATGATTTCTTTCTCTCTCTCTTTCTCTCTTTCTCTCTTTCTTTCTTTCTTTCTTTCTTTCTTTCTTTCTTTCTTTCTTTCTTTCTTTCTTTCTTTCTTTCTTTCTTTCTTTCTTTCCTTCTTTCTGGGTAGTTTCTACCATGATGTATTTAAGCTCATGAATCTTTTCTTCAGAAGTATCTAGTGTGTTGTGAGTCCCCTTGAGGTATTATTTTTACCGTAAGCATACTATTTTCATCTAGAAGTTTTGTTTGAGTTATTTATGGATATTTCACGTCTGTTGTTGACTTTCACACATGTGGAATACAGTTGTTCTATTGTTCTTGCCTTCTAGTTATAATACTGGGGCCAGATCAGAATAATTTTTATCATCGTGGTTCATATTTTTCTGTTTCCTTGCATGTCTGCTAATACTTGATGGGTTGCTAGACACTGTGGTTTTATATTGTTGAGTGCTAGATATTTTTCTGTCTTTCTTACTAGTCTTGGCCATTGATGCAGAATGCTGTTAAGTTAGTTGGAAATAGTCTGATTTTTTTCCAGACTACATTGTAATGTAGGACCAGCACAGCATTTAGTCTTCAGCTAATTAAATCTCAACATTAAGACAAATCAGCTCTATGAGCTACCCAATGCCACAGAACTTTCAAGTCCAGCTATGGGTATGGACTGCAGCTTCTCTGAGATTGGCCTTCCTTGCCTGGCATTCATTAGCTTGAGAACCATTGTCACGTACATTTTGTGCTTTTTATTATTTTGTTGTTTGTATTTCAGATTGGATTTTTAAAATTCTAGTGTGTTTTTAGTAGTAGAGTCAATTCCCTGAGCCCACCCGAGAGTTTAACTGTTGTGCCAGTCATCAGCAGCTAAAGAAACTGCAGGTTTGGGCTGAGAATTGTCCACCATTTCTACTGATAGGGGATGAATTCCTTCTTTGCTACTTGAAAAAGAATGAGTAGGAGATTTCAACCTTGTATTTTTCTTTGGAGTGCAAAGAAAATTGTTTGCCCTCTCCCCAAAGTCTTTTGCCTCTGAAATAAATATGTACATTGGGGTATAGATTTTATTTTGTTTCTAAGTCATTGATTGGTAGTATTTATGAAAATTATAAATTTAGATCTTAGCTTCTGGGAATTCTTTTCTTGTGGTAAATTTTTAGAAGTACCATGATTTACATTATTATATAAATACTTTTCCTTTTTGAGTATTACTAAGTCAATAATTTTACAAACCATCGAATCTCTCTTTATTGTTAGTTTCCAGAATTAAAACTCCAATGAATTTACAGTGCAACAATATCTTAAGTCTAACAGCTCAGTTCTGACAAACTTTAATTTTATTTAAAGATGTTGGCCTAAGGTAAGATCTCAAATAATATAAAATTCCCCTTACACTTTGGGTGTCTGTAGCCTTTGGACCGTCCATGGGAGAGTATCACCCATTCTTTCTTACTTGCTTTTTTCATTAACATGTTGGGAATAGTTTTCCGTGTCATCTTTTACAGCTCTCATTATTCTCACAGAGCATGCCTTATATGCCTTGCATTATCATGGATATAATCAATTTCCTATTGAAGTTTTAAATAGAGCTCTTTATCCATTTAATAAGATCAGTCTCAACTACCCTTTTCACATTTGTATTTTATTTGCTGAACTTTCTGGAGTTTTTTGAACCATTCTGATTGGCACAGGCATGGTCATTTCTGATGATGACAGAATGAATGCTTTGTGAAGTCTTCAGAAGCAGACTCTGCAACAGCTTATGTTGGCAAAGTAGACCTTAGATCTAAGCCAACAGGTCTCTTCAGCTTTGCTGCATTGTTTTGAGAACCTCCCCCCCCCGCCACCCCAGTGTCAGCATCCTTTCTGGAAAATGCTTCAGCATGCTTCAATCTGTGCCAAGTTGGTGGGGTTGGGTACTCTGGCATAAGTGAGCGCCACAAATAAGTTCTGGTCTAGTGAGTGCACATCATAAAATTTTTGGATTCATGCTTATGCATAATTTGTAAGCTTCAGACTGGAAAACACATTTGTTCTAAGAAAACGGGCATATTGTCTGCAAATACAAGGCTGAGAATGACCAGGAAATTTCTACGATTTTTGTGAGGGGCTTGAAGAAAGGGCCTTTTTGAAACGAAGAAAATTAAGAGGAAGAACGTAAACTTAAAAACAATATGAATGGGCACACTTTATTTTCCCTAAATGGTCAACTACTTCTTAATATAGTATCAGATTAAATATCACTACAGCCATGGTGGAAATATTAATAACAGAAATCACAGGCATCCATGGGCTGTTTTCCGCCAGGGGAAAAGAAGAGAATACTAGTGCATACACATTCTCAAAACTGCTTCGATGGGGAGGCAGAATAGTGAGAATAGAAGGCAGACACAGGAGCTCATGGTGAGGACCCTCAAGGAGAGGCAAAGGGAGTAACAAGGAGAAGTTGGTATGGTTTCACCTGATCTGCAGATTCCCTATCTGCTCTTGGAGAATCCAGAGCAAGAGTAGGACTTCTCCTGTAAGCAGAGTAAGACTAAACAACAAAGGAACTGGAGTGCTGAGAAGAATGGCTGGGAGCCTTGAGACTATTTGACTTCTGTGTTAGTTCCTTTTCTGCTGTTGTGATAAAATATTACAAAAGCAACGTAAAGAAGAGTTCGTCATTTTGGCCTACAGTTTGAGAACACTAGATGTCCACACTGCCCAGGAAGGTGTGGACCCAGGAGCAGGAAACAAAGATCACATTTCAACTGCACTCCAGAAGGAGAGTGAGAAAGTCTTCTTCCAGGGACATTCTTCCTCCAGCAAGTTTGCTTCTTGTAGTAGTTACATAACCTCCCCAAACAGCACCACCAACTGAGGACCAAATGTTCAAATATATGAATCAATGGGCCACTCATTCTCATTCAAACCACCACAGCTTCTCATAGTAAATGGAATGGAAACTTGATTCCAGAAATTGGAGATTCTAGGGATGGTGTGTGTGTGTGTGTGTGGGGCGGGGGGTTGGGAGACTTGGAAGGGTCTGATTTAAGCAAATGATATGGCTATCTGGATTCTCTATTTGGGTTGTTATGAATCACAAGAACATGTCTGTAGTTGGCCTTGTTAACTCTGAAGTGGTAAATTGTTTATCAATAAGGTGTCAAGCTTATGATTCATTTTCTTATAAGAAATCAACATGCCTGGGTGGCTATCCGTCTTTCTGTCTATCATCTTTCTTTTTGCATATATGGGGCTTATGTGTGAGATGGGCAGGCTCCCTGACATATGGCAAGTGACTTGTCCATGTTGTTTAAAAGCTGTAATGAGCATGTTATAGATTTTAGAGATAACTTTGTCTGCAGGAAAGACTGAGAACTAATGCCTAAAAGAGTAACTTGTATCAGAACATAGTTTTTCATGTCAGCATGAGGTAGAATGGCTTGCACTGTCTACTAAGTTTCCTATGTAGTCATTGCTGCTGCTTCACCACAGTCAAACTAAGTTAATTTTTCTGTTGAATTTGTTGATGAAAAAAAATCAACATAAGGTTATAGAAAGATTTCATTTTCCTTTTAGTGAAATTTAAATACTCCAATCCCATTTATAGGAATATGACTTAAAATAGCTGTTTGGTAATGAGATATTTCAATTATCTATTCCTTTGAGCCCTGTCCTCCCCATTAAAATTTGATATTAAAAAGTCTTAACTAGCTAAGAAACTTTTCTTTTTGTACGAGAGGATTTTTTTCCATTTTCCCAAGAAGAAACCGTCTCATCATTTTTTTTTGAACAAAGAATGCCCTAAGAGAGCCACTATGATTCTAATTTAAGTAATCTTACCTCTATGCAACTTAAATATATAATATTTTATCTTGCCTTTCCACTTCAAAATCAGGAAAGTAGGGCAGTGTGTCCATTGTTCCACATACTCACTAGAAATGAAACTGATGATATAAGACTATTGGAGTAGTTGGAACATTTTCTTCCATTTAAGTTAAGTCAAATGGTAATAAATTCTTATGGAACTCGACAGGACAAGAGTTAAGAGGCAAAAGGATGGATTCTGAGGTAAGATGCCTAGATCTGAGGGCAAACTTTACTGCTTGTCAGCTGTACAAAAGTGGACACGTTCCCTGGACAAGTCTTCTTTTCTCTTTGTAGACGGTGACCACATCTGGAAAATGGCAGTAAGTTGCTCATCCTCTAAGTCACTCATCCTCTAAGTAGCTCATCCTGTATCTGAGTGTTGTGAGTCTTAAGGAGTTGATGCAGACAGAGACCGAGAAGGATGCCTGGAGACACAACTACTATTTAACATTGGAAAAGCGATTGACTTACAATGTTTTTAGTCATTGAAAGGAACTCGGAGAAGCAACTTGACTTAATGCTTAACTATAAAACACCACCTAAAGTCTTTTTTATTTAATATGATAAGTGGATTCATGTCTTCTCTGCTGTTACCTGCATCATCACAATTGTAGGATGTTGCTTTGTGAAAACATTTTCCATTAGGCAAATTGAAAAGGCATAACTATAAAGTATTTTTTTTTAAAAAACACATGCATATAACTCTGAGTTCAGTCTGCTTTGTCAGAATACCATTAATGAGTGGCTTATAAAAAAGGAGTCTGGGAAGTACAAAATCAAGGCACTAGTTGTAGATGTTGTGATTGCTGATAACACTAGTCCTGGTTTGCAGACAGCTGCATTCTCTTCTATTTTCATGTGACAAGGAGAAAAGAGGGGTTAGGAGAGGTGGACAGAGAGATAGAAATACCCTTCTGTTGATTGTGTGGTCTAGGAATCAACCCTAGAACCTCACACAATTTTGGCAAATGATCAACAACCCCAGTCACATGTTTACATTACTTCCCATCCATTCATGCAGGGTAGCTTTGTTCTGCAGATTCAACAGTGACCTCGTGATCCTGAAGTCTTGGTATACACCAAGCAGCCAAACCTCCCCTCTTAGAATGTAAGCATGACTTGAGAGTATATTTGTAATCAATAAAATATAGCAATGGTGACAGGATGTATGTGATTATATGGATGCCATTCTATTACATATAACTGTTATCCTTATCTCACACAAAGACCCATTCTCTCTCTGCCTTGTTTAGTTCCCAGAAACAAGCTGTTATGTAGAAAGAAGTGTTAATCACAAAACCTTAGGTCCCCAGTCTCCAAACAAGAAGCTAAGTAATTACAACTATCACATGAAGAAATTGTGGAATATTCTTCTCTCATACTTCACATGATATTGGGGATTAAACCTCTAACATATACTTAAGCCACACCTAAACCACAGCAGAGAGGTTGATAAAGAATACAGATTTTGACATTAGGAATGGGTTTATATAAATAAGAAACATATAAAGAAAAGTCTAGAAATGATTTTCTATGGTGCATAGAAAGCTAGACTTTAATGTTGTGTGGATTAAGATCCAAAGGGAAGCATGGAAAATGTTACTGGTAAGCAAAGGGAAATTCTGTTGTGGAGTAATAGAGAGCTGAGCAACATTATCTGCTGAAATGTATGAAAGGAAGACATGGGAATGATGTACTGAGTTACATAGGTAGTGGGGATTTCAGGGGGAATAACTCACCTACCATTTTATTTCTTCTTGCTGCTTATGGTAAAACGCAGTATGAGAGGGATAAGCTTAGAGAAAAACGGCTAAACAAAAATTCACCAGCCCTTGACATTCCAAGAAATGCTCAGTCTTGATAGAGGACAACAACATTAAATGTGAGAAATGGCTTCAATTCTGTCACAAAGGCAATGTCTGGAGGAAAACTGGGTGTGACTGTACAATGTAAAAAATGCTCAGAAGACTAAAAGAATGGCGTATTGTTAGCCAAAGTACACTTTCAAGATAATAAATGTGTGCCTCTTAGAACTTAAAAAAAAATCAACTCATAGGCTGTCTAGGAAGCTCTCTCTCTCTCTCTCTCTCTCTCTCTCTCTCTCTCTCTCTCTCTCTCTCTCTCTCTCTCACACACACACACACACACACACACACACACATATATATGTATGTTGTAAATGTTATTTAATTATAATGAACATTTCTGAGTTACTTTTGAGAATTTTGTACAAAAGCCTATATCTGTATCACTCTTTATATTTATGCCCCCTTTCCCCTGCTGAAACTCCTCCTGTATGCCCTCACCTGAGATTTCATGCTTTAGATATTGTTGCTACATGTATTTACATATGTCTACGCATGCACGCGCATGCACACACACACACACACACACACACACACACACACACACACACACACACACGATTTAGGACAGATTCAAGAATTCACTGGCCAGAATGAGTACTATGAAAATTTCTCACAGATTTTGAAGCATACACAAGGGACTCTCAATATTTTTAATCTGATTTCTGGTATTCCTATGGACTAGTAGTTTATCTGAACTTCATTATTCTAACTCTGAATAGGAATATCTAAATGTCTATAGATATTTTCTTAATCATTGTATATGGGTGTAGGGAGCAGATGCAGATAACTTGTCTCTTTCATTTTATACATTGACAGATAAACTTTAGAGCCTTTATCAACACCTGGACTAGATTTAGATAATATTCCAGAATTTATATAGATTCTGTAATGGGACAAGACTGATGGTCTATGGAGGTGGTGAGAAAGTTTCCTCCCAGGAAAAACAATCATTGGAGTCAGAAGGTAAACTCTTGCAGATAGAATGTTGAGTGCTCCAATGACCCATCCATACCTCAGCATGTATGATATTATGCAGCCATTTCCTCTTGAATGGGGATGAAAACTTTATTGATGGGTATGATTATGTGAATATTATTACCTTGTTATTTAACATTAGTCTCCTATCTTGTGAAGAGAACCTCTCTCCTCTGGCTTTGAAGAAGTAAGGTACCATACTGTAAGGCACGATAGAGAGGCTGACACAGAAGGCATCTGATGGTGGCCTTTGGAAAATACTTGATTGGAAATTGAAGTTCCCAGTGCAGCATCTCACAAAGAACCCAATACTGCCAACCATCACATGAACAAGAAAACATACCTTTTCCTGTTGTACCCTTAGGTGAGAATGGAATCTTGGTCTACACCTTTGTTGTAGATTTGTAGATTATCCAGTTAAGCAATGTTCAAACTCCTGACACACAGACTCTGTGAAATGTGAAATGATAAATGTGCATCCTTTTAAGGTAAAAAGTTTGGAGTATTGTTGCTGCATAATCATATGCTGCATCCTGTGAAGCTGGCCCTGGAAACCTTCCTGGAATGGTGAGAGGGATAAAGAAAAGACAAACCTACAGAAACGTGTGGCAAAGCTGGACTCAGGCATGTGGCTCCCACTCTGATGGAGTGGCACCACCAGCAGAACAATCCAGAATCTTAATGCATTCTCTGCATGTTTATTATGGGTTGTTGTGAGATATTTGATTACACTGTGTAAAGTTGTGTCACTGTGATTGGTGTAATAAAAAGCTAAATGTCCAATAGCTAGGCAGGGAGAGTACGTGGGACTTCCAGGCAAATAAAGGAACTGGGGATGAATCTAGGCATGCAGAGGAGATGCCAGGAGATGCAGAGCAAGTCGGAGGTACAGAATAAAAGAAAGGCAAAAAGCCACATGGTAGAATGTAGAGTAAAAAATATGAGTTAATTTAAGATATAAGAGCTAGTTAGGAACAAGCCTAAGCCATAGGTTGAGCTTTCATAATTAATAAGTCTCCATGTCATTATTTGGGGGCTGGCAGGATGGAGAGAGACTCCTTACAGTGGGTAGGCTAGCTAGTCTCTGTAGGAGAGCAGTGTCAGGCTGTAAACATCCAAGAGGAGGAAACCGGTTTATTACACATTGGTTTATCCTTAGTAACCTCTTGTGCTTGGACCAAAGGGAGGCTTTACCGTCCTTCTGAGCCTTACCCTGGGAAGCCTTTGCTACTCTCATAGGTCCGAGGCACTGGGACCCTTGACATGAACACGTCCATGCCAACAGTCACATCCATTTGGGGCTTAATTGGCTCTTTACACACGTACTAAAGGCTTCTGCTCCCCACAGCCATAGAAATTAATGCATGGAACTTACCAAACTATAAGTTATCTGATTAAAAAATAGTCATACCATATACCTAAAAAGGCTTTTGAAACATAAAGGGTTTTGGGCAATGTTTATAGGAAAATGGAGGGAAAGGGGAAGAAAGGAAGGAGGAAAAGAGGGAGAGAGGAAGGGGAAGAGAGTGAAGTGTGGTCTGATGTTTATGTGACTTTCTATATACATGTTGAGATTGCTAACATGTTCTAAGGAAGTGTTTCTTGGTGTTTTGGTATCCATGTCACATCAGTCTGGTTATTTGTATACTCAGCTCAGATGTTTGCATGTACATGTTTGGGGCAGTTTGATAATTCCAGAGGTCAGATGTAGCTGGAGTTTTCTCCAGTCCTTCCCAGCATCACGGACCCTGCAACCACTTATAAAATAATCACTCAGAAACTTATATTAATTAAACTGCTGGGCCATTAGCTCAGGCCTACCATTCACTAGCTCTTACACTTAACTCAGCCCATTTCTGTTAATCTGTATGTTGCCATGTGTTCTGTAGCTTTACCTGTTGCCTTTACATGTTGCTCCTTGGACAGCAGGCTGGAGTCTCTCCCAGCCTCTCTTCTCTGTTTGTCCAGCCTATCCAATACTTCCTGCTGGCTACTGGCCAATCAGTGTTTTATTTATCAACCAATCATAGCAACATATATTCACAACATACAAGGACATCCCACAGCAGTGAGAAGTCATGAAACTTGCTCTTGAGATTGGGAAGAACAATCTCTTTGCAACATTGGAATGTGCGGGACTTGTCATCCACATCCATTTCTTCACAGTGTGTGACTGAAAACAACCAGTGACTTGTCCTTGGGGATGATACTGAGGCCTCCGTGGAGCCATGAAGATTAGGGCAAGGTTAGCTAGCCCTTTGTACATACATTTTCAGCATGTGTATCAAAGAGTTTATTTGGGTACATATGTACCATAGGCTTACTTGTATTATATGTATAATTTAATGATTATTTTATTAAATTTATAGACTTTAGCCACCACCCCCACAATAAAACTTTAGAATGTTTTCCAACACTGAGGTAACATAGGGTGTCCCTTGTAATGATTTCCAGTTACTTCTCATTCTTACTCCAAGTAGCCATGTACTAATTTACTATCTCTTCTCTGTCTGTCTCATGTAAATGGAATTTGACAACATGTGGTCCTTGGCAGATGACCCTTTCCACTTGCCATGGTATTTTGGAGTTCATCATTACAGCATCCTGAAGTAAGTAGATGACACTCTTCAGTTGCCAAGAACCACTGTGTGGTTTAATCTTCAATTGTTGAACATGCAAATGTTTCAGTTTTCGCTTACTATAGAATGCTATCATGAATATGGAACATGTTACATGCCAGTCATTGTGTGTACATATCTGCTCATTTCTTTTGGGAAAATTCTTAGTTATTTAATACATTTAAATTAAACTCTGACTTACTATCTTCAGGACAAGATTAAGGGTGCAAAATGTACTTTATAGGGAATATTTATTAAGGTTCAAATCTACTCGATTTGTGTATTTGAAGAAAAAGAGGAAGAATGGGTTCTTCCATGAAGATAAGTAATAAAAATATTGAATACATTTTGTGTGTATGCACCTATATGTATGTACATGTTTATGCATGTACATGTACATTACATGCATGCGTATGTCAAAGCCACAGGACAAACTTAGGTGTCTCTCATCAGGAGCCATCTGCCTTATTTCTGGAGACAGGGTTTCTCATGGAACCGTGAGTTTGCTGATTCGGCTATGCTGGCCAGCCAGTGGGTCCTAAGATGGTTCACCTGTCTATCCCACAGCTTTGAGATTACAAACACAAACCACTATGCTCACTTTTGTTGTTTTTAAAATTTATTTCTTTTTATTTTATCCATGTGCTGATTCATTCCCCCTACTCCCACTTCACACAGAGTCACTAGGAAGAGGGGAACCTCTATCGGATTGGACTGCAGGCAAGTCTGTGGGAGCATTTTGTTGATTAGTGATAGACATGGAGGGCCCAGCCCACTGTGGGTGGTGTCATCCCTGGTCAGGTGGACTTAAGTTACATGAGATAGTAAGCTGAATGAGCAATGGAAAGCCAGACATTAAGCAGTGTTGCTCCATGGTCTCTGCATCAGTTTCTGCCTCTGGGTTCCTTCCCTGTTTGAGTTCCCACTTTGGCTTCTCTCAATGATGGTTATGATCAGTATTTGTAATCCAAATAAATCCTCTCCAAGTTTCTTTTGGTTATGGTGTTTATCACAGTAATATAAGGCAAGCTAGGACAATGTGTATTAGTGTTTTGCCTGCATGTGTGTATGTGTACCATGTGCACATCTGGTGTCTACAGAGTCAGAGGGCATCAGATACCTAGTACTAACTGAATAACTGTGAACCATGTGGGTTCTGGGAGATGACCCTGGGTTCCCTGCAATATCAGCAAGTGCTCTTTCATTTTTAAATTTTTATTATTAAGAAATTTTCTATTTATTTTACATACCAACCACAGATTCCCCTCTCCTCCCTGCTCCTAACCTCCAGCCTTCCCCCCCCAACACACCCACCATTCCCACCTCCTCCAAGGCAAGGTCTCCCATGGGGAGTCAGCAGAGCCTGGTACATTCAGTTGAGGCAGGTCCAAGCCCCTTCCCCCTGCACCAAGGATGCACAGTGTCCCACCATAGGCATTGGGCTCCAAAAAGCCCGTTCATGCACTGGGGACGGATCTCAATCCCACTGCCTGGGGGACCCCTACACAGTTCAAGCTAAACAACTGTCTTGCCTATCCAGAGGGCCAGCAAGTGCTCTTAACTTCTGTTCTGAGCCATATCATCATATCGGAAATTTTATTGTATTTTTTGTCAGTTTGGTGGGTTGAAAAATATGGCTCCTAAAGGGAGTGGCACTATTAGGAGGTGTGGCCTTGTTGGAGGAAGTATGTCACTGTGGGGTTTGGCTTTCAGGTCTCCTGTGCTCGACCTGTGCTCAGTGTGGCACACTGCCCTCTCTGGCTTATATTCCATGGAATATTATCTAGCTGTAAATGAAAATAAAATTATGAAATTCATAGGTAAATTGATGGAACTAGAAAAAAATTATATTGAATGCAGTAACCTAGGCAAAGGAAAACAAATGCTACATGTAGACCCTTATATGTTGAATCTAGCACCCCCCAAAAGACATTAAACTATTAAAGTAGAAATGGAACTATTATGAAAGAAGATGAGAAGAGAGATAAAAGAGACTAAGGGGTGTTGATAGGATCAAAATGCATTTTAAGCATGTATGAAGACATCACAGTGTAACCCATTATTTAATGCAGTTAAGATATACTAATAAAACTTTTGGGAAACCCCAAAACCCTCTACACCCCTTTACCATGTGAGGTAACAAGATACCATCTACGAAGTGGATCCTTACTCATACTGTATCTGTTGGCCTCTTGCTGTTGAATGTCTCAGCTCCCAGAACCATGAGGATATAGGTCTGTGTGGTCCCTGAGCCATCCAGTCTATGACATTAAGGATCGTAGTCTAGATGGGTGAAGACAAAAAACAATCATAATTATTTTAATTATTTGGCTTGAGTCATTAGTGAACTATTCAATAAATCAGCAACTGGATTTTTTTAAAGGGTGATTGACATAAAGAATGACAGATGGTGGCCTGAAGCAAGATATTGACTGTTGTATACATTCATAAATGCCCTAGGTGGGTTATATGTAGGGTGGCCGTATTCCTCCTGCAGCCTTATAGATATTTTCTTGAGCTACAGTGGTCCAGGTTACAACTCAGTGTGTCAGTTTTTCTAAGACTAGGGTACAGAAGGCTGAACTATTCAACAGGCCAAATGTAAGTGGGTCACCATTTTTCACAATACTAAGCTTTTTTAAAAAAGCTCTTCGACTTTTTCTTTTTTTAATCTCTAAATGTTACACTCACAATTTTTAATGGTAGGAAGCTTTGGAAGATTACATGTACACATAACAACTTACATGAGTAAACTAGGGCATAACATTTGAGAAGGTTCATTAGGTGGGTTCAGCAAACCTGAGTTCCTAATACTTCCTGAGTGAGCTCCATGTGCTAGGCATGGTTCTCACAGCTTTGTATGGAGGGCTGCATTTTTTAATCACTATAGTAATCCCATGATGCAGCTGTAATGAACCTTTCCATGAACTGCAGCAGGAGCACAGGACAAAAGGAGTCATGTAAATGCATCAAGGTCACAAGTTGGGAGCAGGTGAGGTCAGGATGTGTAATGAGTCTTTTTCTGTCCTACCAGCCAGCTCCCAAATAATGACACAGAGACTTCTTATTATGAAAGCTCAGCCCTTAGCTTAGGCTTTTTCCTAACTAGCTCTTATAACTTAAATTAACCCATTATATTAATTTTTGTTCTATCACATGGCATTACCTCTCATCTTGCACCTCCTGTTTCTTCTCTGTGTCTCCTAGCATCTTCCTCCATGCCTTGATTCCTCTCCATCTTCCTTTCTCTCCCTGGAAATCCCACCTATACTTCCTGTCTAGTTATTGACTGTTCAACCTATTATTACACCAATCACAGCAATACATCTTCACACAGTGTACAAATATCCCACAACAAGGATGTGAACTCTGACAATTTGGCTTTAGAGCCTGTGCATGGAGCCAATATGCCCTGCAATCATCTTAAATAACACCGCAGAAAAACTTATTTGTAGGAAGCAAGATAAACCCATGTGGTCACCCACTGCAATAAAGTGTTTAAAATTTTATTTTTTCAGTATAAAAATTCATAATTGTTTGAGGAGGTATTAATGGAATTATTCAATATATTGAGAAAAGCTATTTTGAAACTATGCAAAGAAAACATCATTTTTTTTCTATTTAGTATCTCTTAACCACAAATATTTACTAGAGTCATGGTTATTATTCTTACTGTAACTAAATCAGCATTAGGATCTCCTGTTTCTGGATATACCACAGACAAGTTTTGAGTTTACTGACTTTGTCATTCACAGTGCATGTAAATGATTGTGTCCTGGACAATGGAATAGATTAATTATTATTGAGGGAGACATATGATGAGGAAAAATCTTAACCATGCACAGTGGGATTATATTTAGCTTATGAATAAGAACTGAATTATGTCATCCACAGCAGAAAGGATGAAAGTGAGGGTCATCAGTGCAATAAGCCAGACTTGGAAAGAAAAACATCACATTTTTATCTAATATGTCAAATCTAGTCTTAAAAATAAAAAACATGTAGGTAGAAGGAGTAATATTTAGGGAGAAGGGGACCAGCAAGAGAGGGCTGGAAGTAAGAAGGGATAATACAGAAGAGGTGAATATTAGCAAAATAAATGATAAACATATCTGCAAATATTATATGGAAACCCATTATTCTTTACAGCACATATATGTTGGCAATGTAAATGTAATGGAGAAAGACTTTATTATACATAAGTAAACCATCTTTTAAAACCCAATTTTAATTGCATATATATAATTTATTTTTACTGATGCTTATGATTTTTATTACAAGATTTATTTATTTTTTAATGTGTATGTTTGTGTTTGTGTATGGGTGCATGTGAAGGACAGAAGTCAACATTTGGTTTCTTCAATTTCTCCTTATCTTGTTTTTTGTATGTATCTGTGTGTATGTATATGTGTATATGTATATGTGTATGCATGTATGTGTGTGTGTGTGTGTGTGTGTGTGTGTGTGTGTGTGAACATGTGTGAGGGTATATACGGAGGCCAGTGGTTGATACCATCAAGTTTTTCTCAATTGCTTCTCACCCTTATTTTTTGCAAGGTCTTCCACTGAATCTAAAGTTCAAAGAATTAGTCAGACTGGCTAGCTAGTGAGCCCTAGGCATCCTCCTGACTCTGCCCCATAACCCCCAAATTGGGATTATGGTACTGAGTCACATTAGGCACATTGGTGCTGATGTGTCTAGCTTTTTTTCATGCATGGGTGCTCGGGGAATCTGAACTCAGTCTTCATAGTTATGCAGTAAGAATTTTAATAAGTAAGCTATCACTCCAGCCCCAGATTTTATTTTGATAGAAGGAACATTGCTGAATAAAATGGCATATAATGCATCTTCAAATAAGCAGCATGAGGTGATTTAGCAATAGACACTGTGAGGGCACCGAACTGTGGCTTTTCTGAGTGGGAGGCATTCGCCTGGGAGAGAAGGAAGTCATTTATGGGCTATAAGTATATAAAACTCAGAATACAGCTAGTGCTAAACTTTTCTTTATCATATTTAAGAAAATCCATAAACCAAGATTGCTGGTAGGAAAGATCTTGAATTTTTTTCAGTAACCAGGTAATTTCCAAATACCTTAAGCTAGGACAGTGGTTCTCAACCTATCTAATGCTGCGATCCTTTAATACAGTTCCTCATGTTGTGGAGGCCCCCAACCATAAGTTTATTTTCATTGCTATATCACAACTGTAATCTTGCTACTGTTAAGAATCATAATGTAAACATCTGTGTTTCCCAATGGTCTTAGGCGACCCATGTGAAAGGGTCATTTGACCCCTGACACACACATCGAGAAATGCTGAGCTGGAGTAAAGGAAGAAAAGCAACCACTTACCTATCAAGAATCAATGTGCTAATCTTAGGTAGTTTTCTAGGCATTAACCAACTCTCACTGAAAACACTATTAAACATTTTTTTTTAGTTAATTTGAATTGATCTTTTTTTCTTAAAGGTTACACTTTTCTGGAAATTGTTTCTAGCTTAACATCATTTTTGGCTGCTCTTTCTTTGGCTATTTTACAGGGCTTCTCTTTAGCATGACCATAACACACAGGTTGTATGTTTTCTTTTCTACCTGTGTGAAAATAAAGCAGTTTTTCAGTGGGTCACAATACAATTGCAAAAAATATATCCCGATGGGTCATCAGCATAATTTAACGTACAATTAATAAAAATAAAGCAGCCAATAAGAATTATAATTCTTTAATTTTAATTTAGAGATTATAATAAAGTTACAACATATCTGCTTTCCCTTTCCTCACTCCAAACCCTCCCATATGCCCCTCCCATTCTCCTTCAAAGTCATGACCTTTTTTTTCATTAATTGTTATTGAGTGCATAGATATACATGTATATACATATATACATTTCCAAATATAACCGGCTCAGTCAGTATACTGTTACTTGGTGCTGGACAACCAACTGGTGTGTTCTTTTCTGGGGAAGAACACCTCTCCTCTCTGGCTCCAATCTTTCCTTGGTTGCCTGCAGTTCTATGTGTAGAGTTGAGGCTTCTGGGCTTTCACCCAGCCACCTTGGTGTGTCCATTGGTGTCAACCTGGTTCAGCTCACATGTGGGCAGTCGTGTTGGTGAAACTTTATAAGTGTAGCTCCAGAGATTCCTAGGAGACACAATCTCACAGCAAACTCCCAGATCCTCTGGCTCTTACAGTCTTTCTACACCCTCCTCTGCAATGTTCCCTGTGCCTTAGGCGTGGGAGTGTTTTGTAGGTGTTATCAATTTGGCATGAGCTCCACAACTCTGCATTTTGATTGGTTGTGGTTTTCTATAGTGGTCTTTCTTGCAAAGAGAAGTTTGATCAATGGTGGGGGAAGGGGGAATGAAGACTACACTTATTGGTGGGTATAAGGACAAATGACTACAGATTGCTGTTAGAATCTATGATGGTTTAGGAAATTAGTGTTTGTAGATTCTCTTCCAGTAACCACAACTTCACTAGCACTTAGTAATTAATCTAGATTTTCAGTACCAGGCTTGTTTCCCTTCTTGTTGGGTAGATCTTAAGTCCAATTAGAGAGCTATTGGTTACCACCACAGTATGTGTGCCAAGACTGCACCCTTAGGGTTATCATGCCACACTCATCATTAATGTGGTCCATAGATATGAAAGTTGGGAGGAACATTGGTTGCTTCCCTTCTTGGGAACCTTGCATGGTGGATTCTGGTACTGAAAAACTAGTCCTCAGGGAGGGGCCATTCAGGTCAGTTCCAACTCAGGGGTCTGTGGGCCCTGTTTCTGACGTACATGATGACTTCACTAGTAGGGATTCACCTTCCACCTCTGGGGGCACCAAGGGAAACAGCAATAGGAGATAAACTGTATATATTTTATATGTAAATATATGTAGACACACACACACACACACACACATATATATATATATATATATATATATATATATATATATATACACACACACACACACACACACAATATTCTGCATGAGTCTCTTGGACAGCCCTGGCCCACAACTCAAAAAGAAGGCTTTTTATATCTGGTATTGGTTTTTTTATAAAGTGATCTTCAGCTTTTAGAGGGAGTACCATCAACCCAGATGAGAAAACTTCATTAAACCTTATACATACATTCATACACAGAATTATATATATTTTAGGCTTTTTAAAGGTAAATAGTTAATATAATGATTACTTGTGGCCTTTTCAGACATCCTTATTATTACTTTACACACCTCCCTCCTTCTTTAGGGATGTAATTCCTATTTTCATTTTGAAATAATGGTAAGAAGGATTTTGTTGTATGTTTTATAACTATAAATCACACACTAATTTAAGATGTTTTCATGGTCTTTGGACTATGAACTGCTCAATTTTCAGTGCCTGTTGCTGGACTCACATTCTAATTGCTAAATTCAACTTTCTTTCATTGGGTGAAGAATAAAAACAACTACCATAAAAGGGAGAATATAAAATCTAATTTTTCCCGTACTCTCTGTAATATTGGCTATTAATCTACATCACTATGTGGTGAAGATTTGTAAGCAGAATGTACAAGATGCAAGCTGTGCATACATCAAGGTAAAGAAGGCAATAATATTGAGTTTAAACTCCATAGATCCATTAGGCCCTTTTTGGTTTTATAATGTGTTCTGTTTTGTGGATGCCTTTATGATGTTTATTTATTTCAACTTTTAAAACATCTATTTCTCTTTTGAGAAAATGTAGATAATGTATATTGAAATAAAGCTTAAATTGTGAGGAATATGCAATTTTGTTAAGATGAACTCATGGAACTAATACTTAGCTGACTTAAATTTTATTAGGATTGGGTGTCAAGAAAGCTAAGAGCGCTGAGTAGTTATGAATTAAAATTTGGGTGTATTTGTCAGTTCTTGGAGATCAATGTAAGTTGTCAGTTTTCAACAGCATTTTCATGTATAACTAAAACACAGAAGTATATAATGATTGAAAAATAAGGATACATGGCTTCTAGTGTCATGGAACATCTGTCTTCATGAGAAAAGAAGTGTTTCCATGTCTAGCTATAAGTATCAACAAATACCATATTAAAGACCAGTGATCATTTTTATATATTAAATATATACTTCCTTCTTTGATTTTTTTTCTGAATTTAGTCAGCTATGGGTAAAACTTAGGAGAAATGAAGTTACTGATTTCACTTGAGAAAGGTTAAGATTATTGTAGCTTCATTATCTTCTGAGGGTTACCACCATTCCTTCTCTAGATATTCCAGAGATCTTCTTTTAGACTGTATGGTCTATGAGAGTTTAAGCAATTTTTTTGTGTGAAGTGCATGTTTCAGACCAGTGCTGTTAATTACCCTCCTGTGTCCTGGAGAATGTGCTCTGATGCTCTTAAAGTTACATGAAGAAATATTATTGGGTAGGTGATGCTCTGAGGAACAGCGTAAGAAATTTGGAAACGTCAAAGGAAGAAGTTGAACTATGATGTACATTCAACAAAAACCCAGCCAAACCCATCGAGGTGAGCCTGACTTTTAATGGGGAATATCCCTTTGCCTATAGGAAATTCCCAAAGAACATACAAAGTTCAGAACCTTTGGCAGTCGGTACTTACGGTAGCTGGTAAAAACAGAGTTTGGAAGGTATACTCCATAATCCATTCAGGAGTAAAAAAATTGGGCATTTCATAATGCAGCTTCAAACACCAAACAGGCTGAACCTTGTTTCTACCAGACACTATACTTGAGAAAAATACTAAATCTTTTTCTTTCCATTAAGTAGGACTGAGAGCACTGTGGATAGTTTTATTGATTTAATATAAAAAAATGGATGCATTAATATATACAAAGTATATACACCTATAATACCAAGAATTAGTGCCCTTCCATAAGGAGACCTTAAATCCTATTAGATAGCTGTTGGTTGTCTCCAAGACAAAAGTGCCACTACTGCACCCTTGTGGATAGTTTGCTGATCTGGTTATTGTTGTGGTTCATAGGTTTACAGCTGGGTAGAACACTTGGTGGCCTGCACAGTACCTTTGACACTATGAGAACTAGTCCTCAGGGAGGAGAATGACTCCAGATCAGTTCCAGCTCAATTCTTTCAAGTTTTGTGTCTGAAGTATATGGTGTTTTCAGCAATATGGTCTTTACTTTCAAGTTCTAGGGGGCAAAAGAGGTCATAGACTCTAGAGAACTATTAAAGCCATTTTCCTGAGCCAATTCAATTTCTACTCTAGTCTAAATACTTATCCTTAGATTCACAGCTAAGTGTAGCTTTTATCCCTCATCAAAGAAGCCTCTTTTTGAAGAAAGAAAAAGGAGACTATTGCAGAGATCTACAACTGGTCAAGATGTAGAGAATAAGTGGCTGGGAGTACCCAACGTAAGCTGATATATCGCAGCACAACCCTTACATCTGAGTCTTAGGAGAAACTGGAAGATGGAGCAGAAAGACTTCACAGGCCAGAGGCTCAGGATGCCTGCTGCTATATAGTGTCCCTAGACATGAGGGAGAATGCATCCATGAAATCTTAACAATATGGCTGCCTGAGTAAGACCAGTATAATGACACTGCTGGGGGAAGTTCCATATGGTCCCACCCCAGGTCAAGAGGTACTTTTTGTCAAGGGCGGTAGAGAGAGGGAGAAGTAGTTTCCTCTAGGAACTAACCCTTGAATATGATGTCCAATCCCAAGTGGTTAACCTCAGACACATGTACATATGGGCAATGATAAATTGGCTTAGTAGGCTGTATATGCACATATATGCATATATATATGAATGAAATTAAAGTAGAAATCATGGATTTGGGAAAGATAGGTGGGTACATGGGAGAAGTTGGAGTGGAGGGAGGGCCAGGAGTGCTCACACATGAGGTCCTAAAAAAATTTAAAAAAAATCCCACTTTATAGCAGTTCTTGGAATATGGTGAACACCCAATAATTGTTAGCTATTGTTAGGGCTTTCTATAGAATAATGAAAGTGTATTTTAAGGAAACTAACTTCTATATATGTCAGGTATGGGTAATAACAAAAACACACAAATCTCTAATCACTGAAAACAATAAGAAATTGTTTCTCAGGCATGTTACTCATACAGCCTGCGTAGGCTGGTGTTTTGCCAATTTAAGGATGCAAGAAAAAGAGTTGTTGTTGTGGCAGAGGGAAAAACCCTTGTATTTGAAATGCATGTTGGCTCTTACAGCTCTTACAGCTTTCACTATTCTGTAGTATGTCCCATTTCCACTCACATTTCACTTGCCAGATGAACCACAGGGGTGTATTTCCCCTAGGAGAGGGGAAAGAAAGGGTGTCCTACTCTTTGCCTAGAAGAGAAATAAAAATTTCATGAAAGGACGAATCATCATCACAGTTTATTCAAACAAAATGACTTAGGAGGATGTAAACTCTATTGTGAAAGCTAACTTATGTGACAGGCAACACATAAAAGTGATATTGTCAAATGCTATTAGTATTCAAATATTGTACATTAAAAACAAACAAACAACAACAAACAGGAGTTAGAAAAACTTGAGCAAGCCTGCAGAGCTGGGTAGTGGTAAACACTGACTCTTAGTCAGGACTATTTGATTGCACAGCTCATCCTAACTCTGCTTCTTTTTGAGAGCATCAGTGATCTGGCCATGTGATGTGTGCCTACAATTCCATCACTCTGGAGTGGGGGCAGGCAAATCAGGAGTTCAAGTTCACCCCTTGCCACATGGCAAGTTGCAGTCCAGCTGGGCTACACGACTCAAAATCTTTTCAATAAATACTCTATTAGTATCATTTTTGGAATTGTTACACTAGTCTATGATGTGTCCATTCCCCAAATGTATGACATTTGTCATATTCTAGAAACATTTTTTTCTTGTATTATTTAGTGATGGCATTGGATAGGCAAATAGGTCAGTGGAGTGGGTTACCATTGAATAACTTAAATAATGGACATGTAGTCTTCTTCAGTATGAAGCATCCAGGAATCTTGTTCTTTCTTAGCAGAAGGCTGCCAGCGAGTCAAGACCTGGATGTGATACACAGAACCTCTGCTTACATTCTTTTGGCTAGAAAATCAATCCCAGTGATATAACTGACCAGATGTAAATTCAAGAAATGTAGTCCAGCTGTGTTCCTACTGAAACTTTCCCATAATACACGAACTGTGCTTTGTATTTTTTTCATAAACACTCTTGAGGGTAGTGTAGACTATCTTAAGTCCCTTCATTGTCTGCAATTTACTCTGCTTCCTTTCAAAATTCTAGAATGATCTATGACCACACCACCCTGAACATACCTGATTTCATCAGAATTCTGGAACAGTATCTTATTTGAATTGGTTCTATTTTTAAACATGTATTATCTTGCATTTTGTTAAATGCTAACCAGTTTCATGTCCTATTACTTAAAACATTCCAACAATGTAAAATTGTTAAGAATTCTGGCAAAAAGCTCCATAAACAAATCAGAAGGTAAACAATGAACCAGTGTTGTGGTTATTTTCTCTTGCTATGATGAATCACCATGACCAATGCAATTTACAAAAGAAAGCATTTAATTTGGCTTACAGTTCCAGAAGGTTAGAGTCTATGATGGTGGAACAAAGGCATGGTGGCAGGAACAGCTGAGAGCACATGTTTCAAACTGCTAGCAGGAAGTAGGTGAGAGAGCACATGGAAAATGACATGAATCTTTTGAGATCTCAAAGCCAGTCTCTAGTGACACATCTCCTCCAAGGCCACGCCTCCTAATCCTTCCCAAACAGTTCTACCCAACTGGAAACCAAGAAGTCAAACAGATGCACCCATGGGTGCCATTCTCAACCCAACTTGTACAACTACTGAAAACAAGACATAGACAGAGCATTTCCTTATTAATAAAAATGCTTAGAATTTCTGAGAGAAGAGTGAAGGAGAAAAGTGGGCAATTTTAGAAGAACAATATAATATAAAGGCATGTTTGAAAAGATGCAAAGCTGAAGAAATACTTAAAATGATATGTTGGTTTATGGATTGGAATAGAAGGGGAGAAAGGAAGGAGAAATCTCAAGTAGTATTGGCAACATGAAAGGTGTATCGATTCAGCAGGGACACTTGGCACCATCTGACACAAACAATTCTCTCTTTTCTGTCCCTCTTAATCCTGTATCTTTAAAACCATGTTTTATAGTTTGCCTTTGTGCTAATGGAAAGATGATGGATGGAATTCTGTACTATTTCATTAATTTCTGCATGGTATCTCATAATCTCTTATCATTAATATAGGTGATGTGAAATGCAATCTGGTCAGAAGCCATAAGCAAGGCTGTAGTTAGATCCCGAGGAAAATAGCACATGGTCCTGGTCTGCACTGCATGCTACAGGGACCCAGGAGTCTCCCCCATAACTCAGGTCAGATAGGACAATGCAGATCTATCTTCCAGACTGTCACTTGCAAACTATACACATTTCAGAGGGGAAGGTGCGGGGAGTGAGTTGCTGAACTGGAAGGAAAATTTGAAAGTTGGAATGTATCCGGAGAATGCAATAGCACTGATTAACATTTTAGAAGCTTCCTTTTTTAGGACGGATGAGCAGAGCCATCGAGTCTAATTCCTGAATTAATCACAGGGAGTCATCAGGTCAGAGTCTGTGTTACACTACAGACAGAGCTATGGTACCATCAATACCAGAAACATGAGGGGTCCAGTAACAGTATTTTATTAAAAGTTTAAGTGCAGTATATTATGTTTTGTTCCCCATATAGCAGTGGTTCTCAAACTTCCTAATGCTGCGACCCTTCAATACAGTTTTCCATGCTATGGTAACCCCCCCAACCATAAAATTATTTCATTGTTACTGCATAACTGTAATTTTGCTACTGTTATAAATAATAATGTAAATATCTGACATGCAGGATATCTGATAGGCAACCTTTAAAGGGGTCATGACCCACAGGTTGAGAACCTCTGATATAGAGGGTTTTGGGTGTTCATTCTTCCTCCTATACATGGTGTTTATAGCCTAGTCTAGAGTTTTTATGTTTTGTTACATGAAACTTTTATATTCACACTATAGTTCTTAAACTTAAGGCAGATACATGCCTTATCATTGGGCAGAAGAAAAAAAAAACCACTCTGTACAAAGTTACATTGTGTCCTGGGCTAGTTTTTATCACTCTTTCTACCTTGTCATATGGTTTTAAATGCATTGAAAAGGAGGAACTATTCATATTTTGGGGTTTAATTTTAATTTTAAAAACAGCTCAAGGTTGCCTTATATATTAATTATGATGAACAAAATTGGTGACCAAGTTAGATGAACTTGGATGAACAATGAGGTGTAATTTTTATTGAGGCTCCTGAGTTGGCACATAAACTTGATCCCCAATATATATATAAACTTGAGCTGAGGAAAATGCATAAATATTTTTAAAATATATTTTTATTTATGTTCATTGGTGTTTTACCTACATGTATGTCTGTGTGAGGGTGCCAGATCCCCTGGAACTGGAGTCACAGGCAGTTGTGAGCTGCCATGAGGGTGCTGGGATTTGAACCCAGGTCCTCTGGAAGAGCAACCGGTACTCTTACCCTCTGAGCCATCTCTCCAGCCTATGCACAAATATTTTATAATACATAGAATACATATCTTTATTATGTAGCCATGCGACTCTTATCTGTGCTGGGATCAGTACCAGATTCAAGAAAATCAGAAAAAAAGAAAATATATGCAGGCAAAGTGTAGAGTTCAAACCATGCCCATGTTTAAAAACACAACTATTGTTCACAGTGAGTTTTAGTGAAGATTCTTACGCAGAATTGTGTTCATGATTTGACCTTTGAAAAGAGGTTGTTGATAAAGGGGGAGAAGGTAGTTACTATGCATGATGTGATCTGTTTAATCCGAATCTTGCATCTGCCTATGAAACAAAGAACATTTCTGTTTTCAAGATGAAGGAGAAGCTCATGATTTTTAGGCACCCACTGAAGGTGACATGTCCAGAACATATCACTGTAGTGGGAGGGAATTAGAATCCAGCTCTGTCTGTCTCAGAGCCAAGGTTTCTCTCCCATAATACCCCTCCTTTGAAAGCCACATGAAAGGGTGAGGGCAGAGGTGAAACAGGGTGAAAGGCAAATAACTCATAGTAGTTATTCTGTGCCATACTCCTTACAACAGGAAAAAAAAAAAACCCCACAAATCATAGAGATTGCAATGGAAAGAAAACCATTTCCCATTGGAAGACTGTTCACACAGAAAACATACAAGATTTTCCAAATCAACTGTGGGGACTATTGAAGGTAGCAAAGGCACAAAAATCAAGGCTAATGTTCTTTTTCTTCTTTTTTAAAAAGATTTCTTTATTTATTATGTATACAATGTTCTGCCTGCATGTATGCCTGCAGGCCAGAAGAGGGCGCCAGATCTCATTACAGATGGTTGTGAACCACCATGTGGTTGCTGGGAATTAAACTCAGGACCTCTGGAAGAGCAGCCAGTGCTCTTAACCGCTGACCCATCTCTCCAGCCCAAGGCTAATGTTCTTAAAATACAGTGTTTGTTTTTATAAAAGGAGAAAGCATGAGAGTAACTTGAAGTTCCGTTCAGAAGATAACCAAAACTATAAAGTGTTGATGAATACATTTAACAAAATGGCCTAAAACCACTACATTCAAACTATTAAAAACAGCTCCTGGAAGGAAAATAAAGGCAACGGGAATAATTGCTTGTGGGCTAGAAGATTTGAGTCCATGAGGCCTCAAACATACACCAAGAACTACAGACAACTAAAGAATGCTAGGAGTGGGAGAAACAGTCTTCCATAGGGAAGAGCACACCAACAGGTTATCCAATACCAAATTGTCAGCCTCAAAAATATATACATAGCAGTAACATTATATAGACCGAGCAGGTTGTATTGCATATATTGTATTGCATCTATGCAACATATGTGTATGTATCTGCAATAAGAATGAATTTAAAAGGGTATAAATTTGAAAGAGCCAAGAGGGGTGGGTAACAGGAGGATTTAGAGGAAAGAAAGGAAAGGAAAAATGTTGTAACTGTATTATCTTAAAAACAAAACAAAATTGTCTCTCCAAAGTTTGTCTCTAGAGTCAATGTGATTCTAATAGAAATTTGAGTAACATTTTGGTTGAAATAGACACACTGATTCTAAAATTTATATGGATCTACACAGTTCAAGAACTTTTAAAAAATGGAGTTGAGAGAGCCATCTCACGTGGTTTCAATGCTTATAATAAAGCTTCATACTTCAAGATGTGTTTTGGTTAAAACAACAAAAGTAATTGAAAAAAAAAAAACCCTACCTGTATGTGTAAGAACAGGATCCAGAAAAAGACCATCTACAGTTGGCCACAGGATTTTTTTTCTATAAAAGTGTGAAAGCAACACACTTGGAGAAAAGAAAGACTTAATAAAATGATTCCAGATTAATTTAAATTAAATTTGGGAAGATACATTTTTAACCTCATTCTATCTTCAAATTTTAAGTTAAAATGTATTTGTAGCCTTAATGAGAAAGTCCAAGATTACAAGACTTCTAGAAGAAAGTATGGGAGAGGAGAATATCTTTACACACTTGGAATAAGTAAAAGATCAATAGATGAAGCTGAAAAGATAAAACAAAAAAGGAATACCCAACAAGCTGTATTTCATCATCAAAATGAAATATTTTAAGAATATACCATAAATTAAATGTAAATGCAAGCTCCAGACTGGTAGAAATTATTCATAACACGTACTTGAAGATAATGACAGCACAGATATCTAGGATATGTAGGAAACACTCTCAACTCAATAAATGAGACAAACAAATAGACAAATGAGCAAAAAATATAAATAGACACTTCAATAGAGAAAACATGGATAAAAATAAGCTCATTAGGAAATCATTGGAGAAATATCACTTATAACTAAAATGAAATGCCATTACATGCACACTAATATAGCTAGACATATTAAAAATCTGACTGTGCTAAATGTTGTAGAGAAAATTGAATTTTTGCATACTACCAGTTAGAATATAAAATTGTATTCCCACTTTGGATAACCATCTTGCAGTTTTTTAAAACTTTTCATAGCTGCCCTATAGTTGGACTTTCTTGTTGGACTTTTTGTGGACTATCAGCCCCCAAATAATGATATATAGACTTCTTATGAATTATGAAAGCTTGGTCTTAGGTTAAGCATGTTCCCAACTAGCGTTTACTACTTAAATTAATCTGTCTATGTTAATCTAAGCTCTATCACGTGGCTTGTTACCTTTTCTCCATAATGTATGTCCACCTCTCTCCACGTTTGGCTGGCAAAAGCTGCCTCTCTTCATCCCAGAGTTCCAATCTCTGCCTGGAAGTCCTGCGTATCCTCTCCTACCTAGCTATTAGACATTTGGCTCTTTATTAAACCAACCAGAATAAAACAGCAACACATTTTCACGCAGTGTGATCAAATAGCCTACAACACTGTGCTGTATGACCCAGGCATTTTACTTCTAGGGTTTTACTCAAGGTAAACAAAAGCCTATGTTTACCTAAATTTAGTTCTCAGTGCTTGTTACCCCAGTAAAGTTGAGGAAAGTATCAGAGGCTAAATTCCACATGAAAGTGGAATAAATCTGATTTAATACACTCTCAACACCCAAGCAATAGTAAAAAGGGTCTTTTCCAAAAGTTGTAAATGAACAAGGATCACAAAATAACAAGAGAATTTTGACTGCTAGAAATCAAGTGAAATAGTAGTAAATGGATTGAAACTGACAAAATTTTAGTTCACAGTGAATAAATTCAAAATCCAACTCAAGTAATCTTGTGAAAGAGTTGGGAATGGTCACCCTAAAGACTTTTAAGAACTCTTCAGGAGCCATTTTATGAGCAGTCTGATGTCTGCATTTCCTAGGCCTGCTCTATGATCCTATGGTATGGTTCATTCTCCATATGAGACTAGAAGTATATTTATTCAAATGATGAAGAGAGTATTTGGGCTTGGATAATCTGACATCATTGAGAATGGAAGCTTCCCACTGAAAACAGCAGTTCAAGTCATGCATACACAATGAATGTGCAGGCTTCCATTTTACTTCCCTCCTGGGCTCATGCAGGCTTAGTCTGGAAGGAGATGGGGGAATCTTCTCCATGAAACCCCACCAGTCTAAAGAGGAAAATGTCTACACACACTGATGCTGATGATCCCAAGTGACTCCTCCCTCTAGGCTGTAAAACTTCATACACCACTTTGCCTTTGTGACAAGCAGATTTTAGCTCCTTTATACTCTAAATATGATGAAGCAACCAAGCATTGCCAGACCTCTGGGAAGTTTCTGAATCAAATATAACAACAAAAATAGAAAGACCAGATTTGGTATAAAGACTATTTTAAAAGATTTATCATGAGTATCTCAAGAGAGATAAGAACAAGGTTTTAGTTATGGATGAAGAACAGGGTACTTCAAAATGAGCCTCTGCTATGGTTTGAATCTGAAATATCCTCACAGGCTCATGAGTTTGAACACTTATTTCCCAGCTGCTGATGCTGTTTGGGAAGTTGGGGGACCTATAAAAAGTGGGGCTTAATTGGAAAAAAGGGATTTGAAGGGATGGACCTTGATGTTTATATCTGGACCCTGCTTCTTATTACATCTCTGCTTTTGGTGTCTTGGAATATGGGGCAGAAACTGCCTCAGGTTCTAGCTGCCACAGAATTACCCACCAGTGTGTATTCCACATCATATTGGATATCCCCTCCAAACATGAGACAAATTGATAAAACTCTCCTCCTTTAGTGCACCTATGGAATGGGTTTATATCTAGAGAAGTCCCAGAAGGCTGTAAACAGCTTAATGGGTCACACTGATGGGAGAATAGAAAAACTGAAAGCCCATAGAAAGACAATAAAGACAGAATTCAACAAGGTTTCAAAGGGAGAATATATAACTCTACCAGGAACTGGACTAGAGGCTATTAATGTTATATTATGGCAAAGAATCTTACTGTTATGTTCTGATATTTGAAGTGAGGTAAAATTCAAAAGTAATGGACCAATTTGTTTGTTAGCGGGAGAGTCTGGATAAGATAACTTTCAGGCAGTGCCAGGGTTAGTGCTCAGTGCATTTACCCAGATTTACAGAGAGGGAGAAGAGGCAGAGAAGATTGCATAGAAAAAAAATGCCAAGTTTGATAGGAAAAAAATCATGAACCTGGTGAAAGTTGTGGACGGGACAAATATTAAGAAAGTGGCTGTTGTTGTTGAAGAGATTAGTAGCCCCACACTTGGCACTGGAACAACAGGAAACCTGCCCCAAGGCAGGACATCATCTATCCATCAAAGGACCTTAGTTTGCAAAAAGGAAAAAAAAAAAGCAAATTCCTTTCAAAGAGAGCCTGAACCAAACATGCTATTGTATGGGATAACCTCCTACCTCCCACCCCAAAGAGCTGCCTTCCCAGCTGCTGCCACAAAGACATACAGAAGCTGCTGCTGCTGCTGTAGTCCAAGTGAGCCTGCTTCTATCTCCAGTTGGAAGCAGAATTTGTCATCCACGTGGTGCAGGGTTTATAAGCCTGTGAAATGCAAACATAAGGTGGCCGTGTTGTGTACCATGGCGCTGTGTACCATGGCGCTGTGTAGCAGTGTCAGATTTCCTGCTCTGAGCTTTAGAGTTGGCTATTGCAGCCCTGAGGGTGAAGCCTAGATTGCAGTGTGGATTTCGGGAGATTAGAGAAGTCCCAAACATGAGATACTTGCTAATGAAGGCTATAAGCAACAAATTGAGCTGGCAGAGGCAGTCACAGGTAGTGGTGGTCACAGAACAAGGAACAGGGCTCCTAATGTCTCTTGGGTCCCAAATGATGCCACCGAAGGCCTCAAATGCCAAACATGGAGCTGCAAGACTTGGTATTTGCTCTGCTTTGTTTTGGTCTTTTTTGGACCAGTATTTTCTACTGTCCCTGCCTTTTGGATTATTAATGCTTCTTCCATGCCATTGTGTATTGGAAGCATGAATTTGTGTTTTAACAGGGACTCACAGTGGGGAGACTGCCTTGAGTCTCAGAAGAGACTTAGAATTTTGGGAATTTCATAGCATTGGAACAGTCAGAGTAAGGGGCTTTTGAGGTTGAGCTGAGTGCATTTTACATTAGGAAATGGCCATAAGCCAATGGGGGTCAGAGGTGGAATACTGAAGCTTAAATGAGCCTATTCCCTGTAGTGTATGAACACTTGATCCTTCTTAGCTGGTGGCATTGTTTTTAGAGGTTGTGGAATCTTTAGGAGGTGGGTGGAGTATTGCTGGAGGATGTAGATCACTAGGAACAGGTCCTTGGGTCACATGATTCTTGGCTCCCTCCTGTTTCTCTCTTCTTCTCTCCTCTCCTATTCTGCTTTGTATTTTACTGATATGTGAGCAAACTGCTCCATGGTCCCTCTACCACAGCCATGAGCCACTTTTACTGCCATGCTCTCCCATTATGATCGACAGCAGTCCCTGAGCATGAGCCAAGGTAAAGTCTTCCTCTTTTAAGTTGCAACTTGTTAGGTTTTTGGTCACATGGATGAGAAGATTAATTGATATAACATTCAAAAGTATAAAAGAACTTAAAAAATTAGAAAAGACACTGAAAGAATTTGGGAGCTGAAATAAAAATAATTCTATAATGCTACAAACTTAAAACCCCAAACAAAAACAGAAATGGAAAATGAAAGAGGAAAAAAAAAGAAAATCAGAAGACCAGCCAAAAGTCAGAAGAGGTAAGAGTGAGCATTTAAAGAAATGGAGTCAGGGCATTTACCAACAAAATAATTCAAAGTCATTGCTTAGAACATAAAGATACCATTTTCTAGAATGAAAGGATTTTGAAGAGGTCTTACAAATGTATCCACACCAAGGCCCATCATATTTTAGAACACTGGGGATAAAGAAAAAGTTCCTCCACTATAGACTAGTGGCAATGGTCGAGAGAGTGCCTGAGCTGACCTACTCTGGTGATCAGATGGCCAAACACCCTAACTGTCATGCTAGAACTCTCATCCAGTGACTGGTGGAAGCAGATGCAGAGATCCACGGCCAGGCCCCAGGTGGAGCTTCAGGAGTCCAATTGGCGAGAGAGAGGAGGGATTATATGAGCAAGAGATATTGAAACCATGATTGGAAAAAGCATAGGGACAAATAGCCAAACTAGCAGAAACAAACAAACTGTGAACCAATAGCTGAGAAGCCCCCATGGAACTGGATCAGGCCCTCTGGATAAGTGAGACAGTTGATGAGCTTGAACTGTTTAGGAGGCCCCCAGGCAGTGAGACTGGGACCTGTCCTTGGTTCATGAGCTGGCTTTTTGGAGCCTAGGGCCTATGCTGAGAAACTTTGCTCAGCCTTGGTACAGGGACGAGGGGACTGGACCTGTCTCAACTGAATCTACCAGGCTGAGCTGACTCCCCAGGGGAGACCTTGCCTTGGAAGAGGTGGGAATAGGGGGTAGGTTGGGGGGAGGGTTGGGAAGTGGGAAGAGGGAGGACAGGGGTGTCTGTGGCTGATATGTAAAATTTGATTAATTATAAAATAAAAATATAAAAAAGAAAAAATTCCATAAGCTTCCAGAAAAGGAACCCATCATCCAAAGATAAGAGAATTAGAGTGGTTTCAGATTTTATAACAAATATTGAGAACAATGGAGAACAGAGCATTGTAGTCTATATTGTAAAGCAAAGACCTGTCAACCTAGAAATTTACACTCAGTGAATGATCAGTGAAGTCTTAAAAGATTTCCTCTCTTGTACTCTTTCTTGGACAGCTGCTGAAGGACAATACTGTAACCCCACTCCAAACAAACAAACAAAACAAACAAGAAAGGACTAGATATTGTATCTAGAGACCAGTGGCTCTGGAGAAGAGAAAGCTCCCTGACAGATGGTGAATAAATATGTTGAATGGATATTTAGATGAGCAGGGAGGGATTTAAGGTAGATTTAGGACTATGCATGCACACACATAAAACAAGTTAAGCAACTTGAAAATAAGTCCAAAACAACTGTTAGTTTTAGGGTAAATAAAATATTTGGTTGGAACAGAATTTCAATCAGTTTACTGTATAGCTCACTTCTGAATTATAGGCATGGTTATAAGACTATAATTTCTGAATATCTAAATTTTAAAAATATTGATAATGTAGTACTCGTATACAAATGTTTGATCTCATTATAAGCCCAGGTTGTCCTTGAGCTTGTGATCTTCCTGTCTTAATCTCCTGGATATATGAGGTTTTAAAAATTATATATATGTATATTTAATATATTTATATTATTATTTTATATTAGAATTACATTTAATATTATATATACATATGTATAATTTTTGAAATTATAATTACATTTCTCCTTTCCACTTCTCTCCAAAGACTCCATATACCTCTCTCTGTTCTCCTTCAAATTCATGGCCTCTTTTTTTCACTGATTGTTATTGCATGCATGTATAATCTGTTTGGTCTATATCATGTTACTTGTATGTATGTTTTAAGGGCTGACTCTTTGGCACTGAACAACTGATTGATGTATTCTTCTCTATGGAGGGCCACTTCTCCTGCTACCAGCTTTTCTCAGTTGCCTATAGTTCTTTGTGTCAGGTTGAGGCCTCATGTCCCCATTCGGTTTGGCATGTTCGTTGGTATCATCCTTGTTCAATAGCTGAGTTTTTTATGTGCCACCATGGTAGGTCTGGGTATGACTCCTTGTGGAAACATTTGCGGGTGACTGGACTTACATTACAAACCCTCTAATGACTCTTTAAACTCTGGTTGCCACATTAGCACTGAGATAAATGAACATTTCCATGAAAGAGTTCAAACTTGCATTCATACTGAATATCCAGGAATTCTTATAACATCTTCATTATAGATGATAAAAGGGGAATTGTATCAACTATAAAGGTCCTGAGTTCAATTACCAACACCCACATGGTGGCTCACAACCATCTATAACTGTAGTCTCATAAGATCCAAAGCCCTCTTTCTGGTGTGCAGATGTACATGCAGACAAATCATGTATCTACATAAAATATGTAAATAAATCTTAAAAAAAGAAATACTCTTTAAAGGTGGGGGAGTATGAGTATTAAGAAAGAATATAATATAGCAGTTTATCTTTCTTTTATAACTATATTCAGGCAGAAAAAATGATACTATCCAGAACCCATGCTGTATCTTGTTTGATCTTACAATGAATAAAGATGAAGTTAGGAGCATATCTAAGTAATAGGCTGTAAAGATGTCTGAGATGCAAAGGCAAGGAACAAGAGTTCCTTGGTCATACAACATTTCAGCTTAATAATCTCTCTCTCTCTCTCTCTCTCTCTCTCTCTCTCTCTCTCTCTCTCTCTCTCTCTCTCCTCTCTGTGCATATTGAGGTGAGAGATCCACATCAAGTGTCTTGCTCAGTCTCTCTCCAGATTATGTTTTGATGCAGGATCTCTCATTGAACTTGGAGTTCACCAATCGGCTAGACTGGCTGGTCAGTGAACCCCTGGATCTGCCTTTCTTCACCCCTCAGCAGTGAGGTCACAGATACAGCCACCACACCTGACCTTTAAGTGCCTGCTGAAGATCCAAACTCAGGCCTTCATGCTCACACAGGAAGCTCTACAGGTTGAGCCCTCTCCCAGCCCTGTGTATATCATTTTATATCCTATAAACTCAACGAGACTCTTAGTGATGAATGTCTTTAAATCCCATAGTTAGAGAATAACAAAATTTAAGGGCTAGAAATAAAAACTCAAAATTACAAAACAACAATTAAAAACTTATACCTATTGAGGGGAAGATTTCCAAAATTAGTATGTTAATTTAACTTAACGAAGAAAAATAACTATTATAAGAATTGAGCATTTTCTAGCATTCTAGAATAATTACAATTGGATTATCATAGTAACATAGCAAAGGACACCCAGTTATCAACCTCAGTTTTAACCATTTCTCCTTTTTAATCTATGTCTTCAACATAAAAAATCCAATGCACTGATACTGTCCTCAAACATTTTTTTGGTAGACTGAATTTTCATAGATAAAGTAAGGTATAAAGACATTTTCCTTTTGTTTTCTTTTCAAATGTCCCAAAATAGTGTTTGCATTTATGAGGTGGAGTGTGATATTTTGATTCATGTATACATTGTGTTATGGTAAGAATCAGCATGATTAATGTATCTATCACTTATAACATTCAGTATTGTTTTCTGATGAGAAAATTCAAAATCTACCTTTCTAGCTATTTTGAAATCTACAATGAATTAGTATTAACTATAGCCACTTTACCATACAATAGAGCATCAAATCTTTTTTTTTTCTGTCTAATAGGCAAGTTTGTCCATCTCTACTACAACTCCTACCCTACTTCAGAGTCTCTGGTAACAATCGTTGTACTTTGAACTTCTGTGATAATCCAGTTTTGAAAATCACACAGATAAGTGAGATCATGATGTCTTTGTCTTGTGCCTGTCTTGTTTTACTGTATACAATGTCCTTGAGGCTTACCTGTTGCGTAGCTGTTTCTTCCAAATAGAAATATTCTTTTCTGGAGAGAGAAAGGAGGCTTATAAAACTCAGAAAGTAAGCAGAGCTTGTAAGGCTTCTAAGTTCCTGAAACTTACAAGATTCACAGGGTCCCTCCCCTGAGATTGTGCAGGGTCTCCAGAAACTCAACATTCATTAGCCATCGTGTATTCTGAGGTGAGCTTTTGGGAAATACAGTTGTTTTTGAGTCATCGTTCTCCTGTAAACAATCCATACCTGTGATTCTTACTTAATCCTTAACCCATACTCTGGTCAGGATTCATAATAAAGTCACCAGTAGACCAAGCTAGTCTTGAGCGGAATCATCACTTTAATCTGTTGTAGATGGATAGATGTTAGAGATGATGTTTGGACACATTGCCCCATGGTGATGGGAACAAGATGGAGCAAATCAACACAGTGGTAGCCAAGTCTAGGGAGAGTCGGGAGACCTTCCCCTGGCATTACAGTTATTACTCCCCTTGCCCAGCTGTAAGTGATCTTGAGAGATGATAGATTAGAGATAGAAGTAAAAGGTTGATTGAAAGTAGGACTCTGTGATGCAGATTCCTTGAGATTGTCACCTGTGATGGGTGGGACTTTGCAGTGATGCAGGTGTTTGAGGATCACCCACACTCCTAGAAGTAGCCCTCTGCCAAAGAAGTCTTTGTCCTTGGCCAGAAAGCCCAATAAACTCATGAGTTTCACCAAGTTGGACTTTAGTGAAATCATACTTTGGTCTCTTGTTGGTGCGTATCTGGGGTGATTGGATTTGTTTGCATCTCTCCAGAATCTATCTCCAGAGATCCTCTTGTCTCCCATGGCACTGGAGTTGTAGGTGTGCGCATAATCATGTCTGGCTTTTCACATGGACGCTGATGTCAGAGCAGCAGTAAGGACTATTAAGGGAAATCTTTGGCCTGGGTGGAGACCTAACACCCCAGCATGGCTAGGTCAGTCCCTTTGGCTATGGGACCACCCCTCGGAAGGTGGGCTTAGCTTAAGCTCTGCTGAAGACATAGGCAGAATAACTAGTCCTTTAACGAGGTCCTGTACTTGACCTTCTCAGAATTGCTGCCCCTAGTGGAGAAGCTGACAGAGTGAGCCCTCTCCGGTCATAAGTCCACTTGTTGTTCTGTGTTATCCAGAAAAGTGTAACTTTTCCCTTTCCTCTTTCTGTTCCTTTTCTAAGCATGTCTTCCTCAGCACTTTGGGCTCTCCCTACCCTAACATCTTGGACTTTCTTACCCTTTCTCTGCAGCTTCCTTGCCTTCCATACGGCTGCTTGTCTACTTTGTGTCCGGTTGCCACACCAGCTTACATGGCACGGCTTTTCTTCCTTCTCTCCTCCATTTATTGCCATCAGGCAGCTGTTGTTTTACAGCTTGCCTGCCCCAAGGTTTTCCTTTAAAACTATAATAAAATTCCTCGCGCTTTTGAGTCTATCCTTAAATTCTTTTATTAATGAGGCTAGGAACCATAAAGGGGGATCCTGATTTCTCCTGGATCACAAGGACTTAGTGAGGATACTTTGAAAAAGAAATTATCATTTCTGTCATCAGCTACAGAGCCGGTAGAGACCAGAGTTCATTATGTCTTTGCTGGGGGCTGTGAAGGAGTACAAAATGGCGAGAAAGATCTCGGGAGGGCACACACATGCCCCTTGATGTTTGAGATGTGCTTGAATTGGAGACTCCAGCATTCTCTGAATAATTCTGAAGGCCGAGGCAGCCACAATGACAGAGCAGAATGAACAGGCATCTGGGAGCAAGCTCACCTTTCTCATTTGGCCTGGGGTGGATATTTGAGTAGCTTATGGCCCAAGAGAAGGCTATGAAAGGTTGGTGCTACCTTCAAAGTACCAGGTCCCAAAAGTGTTTTGCTGAGGCATGAGAAAACTGCAGGAACAGGTTGAGAAAGGAAGAAAGCTACCATCAAGGGAGAATTTCAGGATGTAAACAAATACCATAAACTGTATAGTGTAGAGAGAGTACTTGCAAAGTGCTGGAGTAAACACTGTATCTTGCAGAGGTGTTTACATTTGCGTATCTGACCAACACAGCTCACTAATGGTCTAGTATTATTAATCAGGAACAACTAAAATTCAGAGTAACTTAACTCCCACCCTTGGCTCTAAATAACTATACTTTCCCTTTCATTTGCTCTTTCTAGACCCTGTTCAGGAAAAGCCTGAAGGGGCAGGACACAAAAGAGAAGAAACAACGTGGCAGGAACATGCCTGTCTCTTTTTGCCACCTCAGCCCTGAATTGGAGCATCATGGAAGCTCAGAAGAGGGTGTAAGAACAAGTTTTGATTTAGATTTTAATTTATGGCTGTATTCCAAGGCTAAAGGGGTTGGTGCATTCCTTCCTTTTCTGAAAAATTCTTTTGGATTGAGTCTATTTAGGTTAATCTATTACCAATATTAAAATATGCATTTAAGAAGACATTGGTTTTTAAATGAAAATCTTAATGCTAGGCATGTGTTTTCTCCCTATGAGTTACTGAGGCACACAAAACAATGCAAGTTGTTGCCATTTCTCTTGGTTGTTCACCATAGCTAGATGGTAAGACCCTATTGCTAAAGACACCACACACGGTGATTGTAGGAAATAGAGAAATTGACATTGAGCTGACTAGGAAGTCCAGCTTTCATAGTACACTATGAAGGGCTTCTGGGGAGAGAAAAGACATCAGTGGTCTTACTCAGTGTTCGATCCTGCCTGGTACAACACCAGCCTGCCAGGTAAGATGTGCCTACTTGTTCAACAGTGGCATGACTGTTATGGCGGTATCCAATCACTTTCTGATTGAATTTGAGGCTTGCTCCACAGAGGGAGGATAAAGGCATGACACTGTAAACACAGTTAAAAGTCTATGTCTGGAGAGGTCATAGGTCCTAGACAAGAACCCACAGTTGTTTTGCTAAATATGCTTCATTTTGCTATGCTGGTTTCTAAATATTGATGCTTGTATTTATAGATCTGCATTGCTTCCAACCTTGGTCAGAGAAGCTTCTCGGTGCAATGATTAATACTGCAACTCATAACTGGTCAAAGTGCTGAGAATAATTGATTGTGAGTGCTGTAGATGATAAATCTCTATCAACTCCCTCCTCAGGGTGTATAACAGAAGAGGGGGGCATAAAGACTGTAAGAGCCAGAGGATCTGTAGGAGAGCTATGAAATGTAGTCTTCTAGACATGACATGGATATACACACACTAGCTCACACTGACTGTGGTTAACTGCACAAGATCAAGGCAGTAAAGGCTCCTAAGTGGATGGGGAGGATCACTGAAGGCTCACCATAGACTTCGGCAGTTCTGTCTGTAGGAACTGGAATCAGAGGGAACATTAGTGTCACTTTAGAGATTCAGCGCTGTGACATCCTAAGCTGTGGTCCTGTCACCTGGGGACATAGTTCATCATCAAGCAGTGTGCTGGCTAGTCTTATGTCAATTTGCCACACAAGAGTTATCTGAAAGGAGGGAACCTCAGTTGAGAAAATGCCTCCATAAGATCCAGGTACAAGGCACTTTCCCTCTCTCTCTCTCCCCCTCTCTCTTTCTTTCTTTGCTTCCTTCCTCCTTTTATTTTCAATTATTCTATGTGTCTTTTACATCATGTATCTCGATCCTATTCATTTCCCTGTTCCTTCACATCTGCCCTTTGTTCCCCCCACCCCAAATAAAACAAAATTTAAGAGAAAAAAAAGGAAAAATAAAAAAGAAAGCAAACAAAAAGGGGGGTTGGGAATTAAAAATCTCATCAAGGAAGCTGCAGCATGACACAGTGAGTCACGCAGTAAACCCTTTTATCCATATATCTTTACTTGCAAGTGTTCATTGCAAAGAGTCATTGGTCTGGTTCGAGGCCTCTGGTTTCTAACACACTATCGATGCTGGGCTCTCACTGGGACTCTTTCTGGATTTCTTATTGTTGCCCTATGTTGTGGAGATCCTACAGCTTAGGTCTGTGGGTGAGGTCCCTTCACATGCTCCAGCAGATCATAGATCGGGTGGATATTGGGGAGGGCCCAGTCATAACCCTGGTTCTGTGCTTGGATAGCTGCAGGGTTGGTCAGCCCACCAGTTCTCTCCCATCCTCACCATCAGGGTGAGCTCTCCAGCATTGCCCCTGCGAATTCACCTCTTGAAGCAATGAGTAAGGGGCAGGCTCAGTCTCCTGCTTTCACATCCTCAGGGGTGGCTCTCCCAAGCCTACACCATCAGGGCCAGCTCTATTATGTTGCCCTGGAGAGGTATAGGGGCCACTCTACCAAGTGTAGCAGCTGGAAAGGGGCAGGGACAACCCTCTCACTCTTAGGACCCCAGGGACTGCTCCTCCACCTGTCTCAGGCCTTGATGGCTGGGAGGTAGGATGGAGGACATATCTCCTCTGCATGTGCTGCCATAGGGCAGATGGGTGATGGGAACTTGCTCACTACTTCAGGGCTGGCTCACCTATACCTCCACCAACAGGGTTGGCTCCATTGTGCTACACAGGGTAGGTGCAGCGTCTGTTCTCCCAAGTACTGCAGCTGGTGGGGGTCAGGGACAGATCTCCCACTCTTATGACCACAGGACCAGCTCTCTCACCTGCCTCAGGTGTTGATGGGCATGGGGTGCATCTCTCCCCCACCCAGCCCATGCTGCCATAGGACAGATGGGTAATGGAGATATCTCTCCCATGCTCACAATTTCTGGGCTGGCTCACCCAGACCTCTGCTAACAAGATTGGCTCTATTGTGCTGCCCTGGCAAGTTGCAGGGCCTGCTTTTCCAAGTGTTGCAGCTAGTGGGGGTCAGGGGCAGCTCTCCTGCTCTTATGACCACAGGATCAGTTTTTCTACCTGCCTCAGGCATTGATGGGTCAGGGGGAGACTATCTCTCCCCAGCCCATGCTGCAATATGGCATATATGTGTTCACTGCTTTTGGAGCTGGCTCACCCACACCTCTGACAACAGGGTTGGATCTATTGTGTTTCCCAGGCAAGGTGCAGGGCCTGCTCTCCCACCTGTCTCAGGTGTTGATGCGTTGGGGCAGGGCATCTTTCCCCCGCCCATGACACCACAGGAAAGATGAGAAACATCTCTCCCATGCTCACACTTCAGGGTTGGCTCACCCATACCTCTGCTAACAGGGTTGGCTCTATTGTGCTACCCTTGGAAGTTGCAGGGCCTGCTCTCCTGAGAGCTGCAGCTGGAAGGGATCAGGGGCAGCTCTTCTGCTCCTATGACCATAGGGCCAGCTTCCCAACCTGCCTCAGGCATTGATGAGTGTGTGGGGGAAGGGAAGGACATCTCTCCTCAGCCCATGCTACCATATGTCAGGTGAGGGATGGGACTAGGTCTCCCCTGCTTACTACTTTGGGGCTGGCTCATCTATACCTCCGCCAACAGGGTTGGCTCTATTGTGTTGCCCAGGTGAGGTGCAGGGCCTGCTCTCCTGAGGAAGGCACTTTCTCAATTAGTGATTGATGGGGAGGACCCAGCCCATCATGGATTATGCCATCCCTTGACTTGTGATCCTGGATTCTATAAGAAATTAGGCTGAGCAAGCCATGGGGAGCAAACAAGCAAACAGCACTCCTCCATGTCTTCTGCATCAGCTCCTGCATCCAGGTTCCTGCCTTTCTGAGCTTCTAGCCTGACTTCCTGTGAACATTAATATGGAAATGTAAGCCAAATAAACCTTTTCCTCCACAATTTGCTTTGTGGTCATGGTATTTTGTTGCAGTGGTAAAAACCCTAACTAACACAAGTGGATAGTAGATTTCTTTATTCTTGTTTAGGACTAAGCATCACAATTTCACTTGGATCTTAAGCCTCAGAAAAACCTGTATCTATTATCACTTACATATACACCATGTGTATCTATCTACATTTATACCCTATAATTTTGGTGTACCGTCTTGGTGCTGTCCTTGAACCCCAGGAAGCACCTCTTCTTCATTTTAGGAAAAGAGAACAGAACTTCTGCTGTGTTGCCAGCTCCTCCAAATAGCATGATGACATTCCCTTCCAGAGTGGTGGTTAACAAAAAGTCACGTGCCCAGGAGAACAAAAGCCTGTTAGACTCTTGAGAGTATGAAACAGTATAAGAGAGAGTTAACAGTCGCTGGGGGTGGAGACTGAACAGCCACACTGCAGAAGGTAGCCAAAACGTGGAGCTGCAAGCAAGCTTAGAGCACGCCAGGCTTGCAGGGTTGTGGGAGTTGTCACCCATATTGGGGTGGGCTCTCTGGAAAAGAAGTTCCTTTTATGTTATCTCTGCTCCTTGCAAGTAACTCCTCACCAATACTTCTATTTGTAATCCCAGTTTTAAAAAAAACAAAAAAACTCATGGTTCAAGAAATTGAACAATGGGGCAATTATAACTTTGGTCTGTTGTGGGCTCCCTTTTTGGGGTAAGTAGGGGTGTGTGTGTGTGTGTGTGTGTGTGTGTGTGTGTGTGTGTGTGAAGAGAGAGAGAGAGAGAAAGTGGGGGGGGGTCTTCCCAGGAAGATCTGTCACACACACAATACCTTTAACACTATCATGTCTCAATTTGGGCTACTACAGATCAAAGGTACAGAGAAGAGACACAATAATGAGGATGTTGTAGCTTGGTTTTCTGGGAGCAGTGTGCTGGGAACAGACGATTCAGGAGGGGCTACAGGATGGTGGCTTGTGGTTGATTTGGCTCATCTTATGGGAAATCTCCATAAGGGACATCTTATCGTTGTCTGCTGAGAACTCCACATTTAGGAGAATTAAGGTGATAAAACCCATCATTCCCAGAAGTAGTTGCAGAAAAGAAAATATATGGAAGTTTGAAATAGGGTTTGCAATTAAGATTTCACGAGTTAAGTTTATTTGGTCATGTGCAAAGCACAGGACTAGGAAATCAGAGCATGCGTTTCAAACCTCCATCCAAACACAGTCAACATGATTACCTTCAGAAAGTCAGTCAATTCCCCCTAGCCTCCTTCCTTCTGTAAACATTCTTAAACATAAGGACTTAAAACTATATATCCATGAACCTTTTTAGACCCAGCATTGCATGCATATCTGTATGATTCAAGGTATAACCTCTTAGGGAAAGTTCATGACTTGCTATGATGGTTTCCTATGCTGGGGACAGAAAATAAAGTATATTATAAGCTCATGAACAAATACAGTGAAAACTGGTGTGAAATTTACCCACAGGGCAGGGGATTGTTACTTCCCATGTTGGATTTGTCTATTACACATTCTTGATTTCCAGGCTCTGACACGTCAATCTTCTTCTTGATATAGTAAAGTATCTTGACATAGTAAATAATATTGAGTCACCAACTGAAACTTTCAGAATAGTTGGCATGAAGTATATAGGGGGTTTTCATAGTTCTGTTTATGTGAAGGAGTTGAAAGTAGCAATATCATGTGTGGATCATGTGTGGAAGAATCTATAAAACCAAAGGCAAACAACTGGATCAGGCCCTCTGGATAAATAAGACAGTTGATTGGCTTGATCTGTTTGGGAGGCATCCAGGCAGTGGGACCGGGACCTGTCCTCAGTGCATGAGCTGGCTGTTTGGAATCTGGGGCTTATACAGGGACACTTGGCTCAGCCTGGGAGGAGGGGACTGGACTTGCCTGGACTGAGTCTACCAGGTTGAACTCAATCCTCATGGGAGTCTTTGCCCTGGAGGAGATGGGAATGGGGGGTGGGCTGGGCGGAAGGGGGGGGCAGGAGGGGGGAGAACAAGGGAATCCATGGCTGATATGTAAAATTAAATTTAATAAATAAATTAAAAAGTGCACACAATTGGAAGTGTTAAACTCATGGAAAGAGATGAGTGAGGTAAGTGGATTGAAATTCTGTCTGAGTTCTAAAAGCCTATTTGTTTTCACTCCGTGTGGCTGCAAGTGCCGTCTATATCCCAACACTTCCGAGGGAAGGGTGATGTTGAGCACTCCCACAGCAAAATAATCAGAAAACTGTCAGACTGTCAAACCCTAAATGTCAGGATTCTACATTTGAGACTCACTATTCATCATGTCCTTTCTCCCTTTCCCTGGACTCGGGACTGTTGCATATACTGTAAAGGGTTAGAGAAGTTTTTTTTTTTTTTTTTTTTTTTTTTTAATCAGAAATAGTTGTTTAATTTCTTACAAATTTTTCAAACGTTTTTTTCCTGAGTTTTTTTTTTTTATTAATTTCTGAGGATCCTTACAGAGTTTTAACACTATCAGATGAATAGCATCATGATAGAAGGATCCTAAATAGGCTTAGCTGTCACTAACTTTCTTTGTTCAACTTCAGTAAATTTATAATTAAAAACAGTAAGCTTCATAAAGTTGTTCCTAGAAGTAAATCAGATGGATATTCATTGTTCTTGAGTATCAGCGGACAGTGAGTTTTTTTTACATATTTTTTTTTTGGGAGGAGAAATAGGTATAATGTATGTAGAATCTTAGTAAGTATATTTATTGTTGGATGCTACCTTCCTATGGTGTCTGTGTGTAGTCACTACAATGGGCTGACAATAGTAATGCCCTCTCTACATCCCAGTATTATACTCTATTAAGTATATTGCAATGCCGTTGATATTCACAAGCTGTGTGTTGGAGAGGGCATTGAGGAGGGCATGCTTAGCACAGGCATCCTTACTTCCATTACTTCACATGAGAGCCACTGTGGGGTCTTAGCTTGATGTTCACCTCCCCCACCAGCTCTCCCCAAGTGTCCCTTGGCAATAGCTGGCATTTCCCACCAGAGGGGTAATGCTGTGTTGAACCACATCTGCCACTATTCTGTTGCCTTTTTTTTTTTTTTTTGGTTGTACATACCTTTTTTTTTTTTAATTTTATTTTACAATACTATTCAGTTCTACATAACAGCCACAGATTCCCTTGTTCTCTCCCTTCCTGCCCCCTCCTCTTCCCCCCAGCCCACCCCCCATTCCCACCTCCTCCAGATCAAGGTCTCCCCCGAGGACTGAGATCGACCTGATAGACTCAGTCCAGGCAGGTCCAGTCCCCTCCTCCCAGATTGAGCCAAGCATCCCTGCATAAGCCCCAGGTTTCAAACAGCTAACTCATGCAATGAGCCCAGGACCTGGTACCACTGCCTAGATGCCTCCCAAACAGATCAAGCCAATCGACTGTCTCACCTATTCAGAGGGCCTGATCCAGTTGGGGGCCCCTCAGTCTTTGGTTCATAGTTCATGTGTTTCCAATCGTTTGGCTATTTGTCCCTGTGCTTTATCCAACCTTGGTTTCAACAATTCTCGCTCATATACACCCTCCTCTTTCTCACTAATTAGACTTCCAGCGCTTCACCCGGGGCCTAGCTGTGGATGTCTGCATCCAGATTCCTCAGTCCTTGGATGGGGTTTCTGGCACAACTATTAGGGTGTTTGGCTATCCCATCACCAGAGTAGGTCAGTCCCGGCTGTCTCTCGACCATTGCCAGCAGTCTTTTGTGGGGGTATCTTTCTGGATTTCTGTGGGCCCACAGAAATCTGTTGCCCTTCTTAAGGGGCACTGCCTCATAGACACAGATCCCCGTATCCTCTAATGCCTGTAGTAAAGCTCCCATTGTGGGGCTGTTCCTGTTCCATGAGGCTCATGTGCAGAGTTCCTCCAAAGCACAGTTGGAAAAAGTCTTCCCACACATGGGTTCAACCCTTTACCTCTGTTTTACAGCAGCTTGCATCCTCTGTATGTTTATGCTTCGCAGCGCTCTTCAAAATAACCTGAACTTGTGGGCTTCTTCCCAGGGTGAGAATTCATTTTAAACTCCCATTCTACTCTCTATTTTCCATATTTCTCCACATTTTCCTCCTTCAGTCTCTTGGTTAGAGAACAGGTTCATACACATACATGCACAACAGCAGCAGCAGCATAAAAAATGAATTCAACGCTGTTCCTCATAAAGATCATTAATTCAGCAAATACATGGGAGACCAGTGCCAGGGCGAGGGACAATGAGCGTGGCTGGCTGGGTCTAAAACATAGCAACATAATATGGGCACACAACAGAACCACTGTTTGAATTTTATAGCCAGATCTTTAATGAGCATCTTATAGCTTGTTATAGAAAAGTATTTTCAATTAGCTAAATATGTGTAATAATTGAATAAGCACCACTAGGAAGAAAATAAGCTTCCAGCAATAAAAGCATTTAAATAGGGCTTGTAAGACCAACTTGAAGACGATTTCCAAAACGTGCTTCTCTCGTCATGGACTGAAAGAATTCTGAGGGCAAAGTATTGTAGCCAGAAGTTTTCCTGTGTCTGGGCTGGCCGGCAGTCGGGATAAATCTCTTCCACTCTCTTCTCCCAAGTAAGCACACAGAGGCTTATTTTCATTGTAACTGCTTGGCTGTTAGTTCAGGCTTAGTATTGACTAGCTCTTACACTTAAACTCAGTCCATTTCTGTTAATCTATCTATTGCAGCATTTTCCATGGCTTTACCTTGGTGCCATTACATGCTGTTCCCTGGACAGTGGGTTGGCGTCTCCTGATTCAGCCTTCCTCTTCCCAGAATTCTCCTTGTCTGCTTATCCCACCTATACTTTCTGCCTGGATACTGGCCAATCAGCATTTTATTTATCAGCCAATCAGAGCAACACATCCACAGCATACAGAACATCCTACAGCATATTACTATTTACTTAGATCGTATTTTGTATAAAAATACTGGCGCTCCTAAGAAATTTTCATATACATTAATTTACTTATCCTAAGATTCTGTGAAATAAAGCAAGAACCGTGCTTAATAATAAATGTGGCTGTGTGTCATGGTTCATGCTTATAAACTTAGCACTCAGGAAGTGGAGGCAGGAGGATTATGAGTTCTATACCATCCCGGGTTACATAACTGTTCAAGGTCAGCATAAACTATAGAGACTTTGTTTCAAAAGAGCAAACTAACAAACTAATAAATAAAATAATCAGCAGTAAAACAGGCTCAGAAAAAATTCCCCCAGAATTCTAGAGGTGAAGGGTGAGTAATTAGCATAACTGACATTTGATCCCAGACAGTTCCATTCATAAACTCTGCTGTCTATGTCACCGTTCAATGACCGCTCATCTCTGTTTTGGCTCACCATTTCAAAGGTTTCAATCCATAGTCCCTGGATTCATAACTCACCTTACATCAGACAGGACAGAAGGGAAAAGGGGCTGGATCCCTTAAAGCCACCCCCAGTGTCCTATTTCATCCAGCTAGGTCCGAGTATTTTCAGTACTTCCTAAAAGAAGATCACTCCCTGGGAATCAAGTTTTCAATTCATGAGCCTTGCAGGGGGTAAGTCATCTTTAAACTGGGTAGAGACTGTTGAGGTCTTGGGTTAAGGAAGTCATCTTTCACGTGTGCTAAGAAGTTCCAGGATGCCACGAATCAGGAAAGAACACCCGGGGCATCCTCTTTTCTTCATTTTCTTTTTCTCCTGCAATCAGGGTTCAGGTATTGTGAAATCCAGAGAATTTCAGTCATCTCAAGGGTATAATTTAGTGGCACTAGATTTCATCTCTGTATTTACTCCTTATGGCTTTTATAGAAAGAATATAATTAAACAAATGGATGGATGCAGGTCTTGGCTGTATAGATGGGGGTGACCAGGTTGTTACAATCAGTGGTACAAAGAATGAGAAGCATTTCTCCTAAACTCAGAAATGTCTTTTGTGAGTCTTCCTAATGTTATAGCTAGTCCAGTAGAGAGCATCATCTTGCCACGTTTCTTCTCCTAGGTGGCCTCTGAGCACATGTTTGCCTGGTTTATTGTCCCTGTGCCTTGTGTAAGTCATCCCAGATCCCGGATCTGCTTCGAGTCAGGCTGTTAAGCACGCATGAGTTCTTTTGGAAACTGTACAATCCAGGACTCCAGGTCCTGCAGTCTAGTTGTTTCATGATTTATGGCTGGAGGTGTGCTCTCCTGCAAGCTATTGGTCAATGATGATAAAGTGGATACTGGTGCCTCTGTGGATTTCCTGTTACCCCTTCCATGGTCACCATTTAGAAACATTTAATAGGACATAAAGCACTAAGGGTGGAAAACCATTTCTGGTCACTACTGTACTGTGGAGCCCATTGCTGACTCCTCTTCAAATTTTCTAAACCAGGAAAAAGAATACTTCACATTTGCCAGTATAATTTTGTCTGACTGTTCTTCCCCTGTCAAACAGATAATATTCCAAGTAACATAACAACTGCTCTGGTCCATTATTTTCCCTTTGTTTCCAACTTAGATCCCCAAAGACAAGCTAAGCCCCAGCACCCCTGCTATCCAAATGTGGTGGCTTCCGCATCCCTCCTTAACTGTGGAATAGTCTGCATCAGCCCCACCACTAAGGAGGTAATCTACACTGCTTTATTAAAATTGGATGGGAGGATTATGAAGGAGCAATACTACGTATTGGATCTGTAGGTTTACCCATGCTACACAGTGGTCAATTATAAAGTGTTAATCTTGAATTTCTGACCGCAGTTCTTTTTCTTTGTAATTTCATATATTTATTTATTCTGTGGGAGGAGGGGACATGCATGCCAAGGCACTCAGGTGGGAGCCAGAGGACAACCTGAGACAGTCAGTTCTCTCCTTCCACCATGTGGCTCCCAGGATTCAGCTCAGGTGGTCATCAGCCTTAGTAGCACGTGGCTTTGCCTGCTGAACCATCTCCTTGGCTCCCGTGGCTCCTTGCAATGGTTCTTAAAGTGTGGTCTTTCTACCAATAGCAAACAGTGTCACCAAAATCTTGATATAAATGCAAATTATTTGGCTTTACTTCAGGCCTACTGATATTAGAAATATCATTCCTCTTCTGATTTTAAAGGTCAAAATGGGTTAACAGTTCTCCTTAGGTGGTACCTTGGTAATGAGGACTCCAATATAAGAACTGAAATTCAATACATGTGCAAACAATTCTTAGCTGAACTATTCTAAGGCGGCCTACCTTTGCACTGAAAATATCCATCCAAATTATCCCTTTCCACTTAGCAGAGAGAGGAGGGGGGTGTGGGAGTCAGCAAAGGCATTTAAAAAAGTACCTCTTCAGAGAGGCAGCTTATGTTTGATCATAGATAAAATGCTTTGTAAAGTACTAAGAGGAGGTAGCTATGCATTTAATGACTCTGTAAGTCAGGGCTTTAACATTTTATTGTTGTTTTTTTATTGCCAGGAATTCCATTTCTCTTCGACAGTGTTGAGGTAATGTGTGGTGAGCACATTACCAAATCAGTCCATGATTAATTAGCTGACATTTATTGAGTGCTTAATATGTGTCCATAACTGAGTTAAAATGAAAATAGTGGACGAATGGCCCATGCTTTCTAATACACTTACGGTCTAGGTGAAGAGAGGAGTAGAACTCCCGAGGTATATGAGATCCAGGAAGTAATACAATCACAAGTGAAGATGATGCAGATGAAGTGCACTGTGGGAAATGGTCACTCAGAGAGTTTAGTATTTAAAAGACAGCTCCAGGGAACAGTTGGATCAGAAAGAATGTTTAATTTAAGTGGTGCGTCATTGCAGAAAAAGCCTGCGTTCTTTTCTTCTTGTTTCTCTGCTTTCAACAATGACACAACATTTGAGTTTCTTACATGAATGGGTGGCCTCCAACTCCAGTCCTAGAATCTATGATGGCTTTGTGATGGTGACAAGTGATGAGATGAGATGCTAATTCTGAGCCTTGGCTTTAAGAGACCCTGCATGCTTCTGGCCACTCAGTCTCTTCAGACATAGTCAGGTTCCTTGAACAAGCCTAGGCTGTCTGCTGAAGAATGAGATTGGCTTTTAAAAAATTTTAATTATCATTTTATGTATTTGTGTGTTTTGCCTGAATCTATGTGCATCATTTGTGTGTCTGGTACCTGTAAAGGCCAGAAGAGGGCATCAGATCCCCAGGAACCAGAGTTAAAGACAGTTCATTGTGAGCTAGCTGCCATGTGAGTACTGGGACTTGAACTCAGGTCCTCTGAGAAAGGCCCCAGAGTTCTTAACTGCTGAGCCATTTTTCCAGCCTGTTTTATGATGTGAGCTATCTCAGCTAAGGCCACTAAAGGTTAACCACCCTCCCTTATCCCCACCACCAGCAGAAGAACCATTGGTGCTGCGGATACAACCAAACACTATAATCTCAGGTAAAATGGGTAGATGCTGTTTGGGCCAAGAGTTTTTTGAATGGTTTGCCATGCAGTGCTAGGTCATAGCTTGAAAAGTGAAAGGTGGAGAGGGAGTAAGTGTTTTAAATAAGAGTAAAACCTCAAAAAATATCAAGGTAGAGACACACGAGGTGAGACCTAAGAACAATATAGGGAGACAAATAGGTTTGGATTCTCAACTTCCAGTAACTAGAAAGTAAGAATTCAAGAGAGCATATGTTGGGGACCACTACCATGCTATGTAGTGAGTTTTCCTCATTCATCCTATCAGAGTATAAGGCAGTAATCAATCGTTACATATTAGTAAACTGAGCATCCACAGTGTATCCTTCCAAGCTGGACTTTGAAAGAGTGAAATCCTGTTTGGTAGCCAAATATAGGATGCCAATAACCCAAGACTTCATTTTATGGCTTAAAATTCCTTAGTTTTTTTTTTTTTTTTCTTGAGATAGGGTTTCTCTGTGTAGTTATGGTGCCTGTCCTGAATCTCACTCTGTAGACCAGGCTGGCGTCGAATTCACAGAGATCCGCCTGGCTCTGCCTCCCAAGTGCTGGGATTAAAGGCATGTGCCACCGCCACCCCACAAAACTCTTAGTTTTTAAAGTATAAAATCATGACTACTAGGGTTTGGTAGCACAGACTATAACCTTGGCTATTCAGGAGGCCAATGCTCAACTCTTGACTGGGCTGCAGGCTGAAGAGGGAGTCTCAGCAACTGAATAAAACTGGATTAAAATGGACAAGTGATTGTTTTCTAAAAGCCTGGGCATATAGCTCAGTGGGAGACACCTGCCTAATATGGGTGAGGCCCTGGGTTCAATACTCAGCGCCTCAAGACAAAATAAAAGAAAACAAAGCCTGGAAGCTAATATGCCGTACTTTCAAGAAATGACAACTTGTAGAATCCCCCCAGTAAAGCTGTCAAGAAACCAGAGTGCTTTCGCAGGCTTCCGTTTTCACAATCCGCATCTATTGCTCAGGGAGCGACTTTCCCTCTGCTGTATTCTGCCACTGAACACGTAAAAGAACATCCTTGAGAGGGAAATCATTTACCACGACATGCTAAAAGGTTTTCTTTCTCTTGCATGATATTGCTGGAAAAAAATATCCATGAGATGTGTTGGATTCTTACTTTGGAAGAAGGTCCTTAAGCCTAGTAGTATAGGAGTTAGGGAAGGGCGGGTGGGGAACTCGGGTGAAATGTTAAACATACGCTATGCCTGGGACCTTTTGTTCTAGCACCCACCAAAACTTTGATCTTTAAAGAAAAGTGCCGTGAACTATATATAAAATGGCCTTACTGAGCAAGCACTTGACTCACCGAAGCTTTGATGTGGAAGGAGCGTTAACAGGAGTCCTTAAATCATGGCGAACCATATATTTCAGGGGAGGCAACGGCAGGGATAGTGAAACTGAGTGTCAAACAAGAATGAATAGAGAGAGGCGTCATACCTGAAGTGTACAGTGACTGTGCGCTGGGAAGAGAGGGGGCGTGTTTTAAAGTTGTTATTTTAATTGCTGCCTGTCTTCCATGAACATGTTGCTCCCTTTTGACTGCCAAGTAACCCGACCATCCAAAACTTTTCTGAACCGAGGACCCTCGTCCTGTGTCCCACCCTGGCCTCCTCCCTACATTGGAGCATCCAGCGCGGCTAACAGGTCCCCTGCTCACTGAAGCGTCACCTCTCACTCCCCAGTACATCTCCGCAGCCCACTCGGACTGCAGCCTTGCAGCAGTCAGGGCGACAGCCAGCTTGAGGGAGGGCCGAGCCGAGCCGGGCCGGGCTCGGGATCAGCACCGGGAAGGGCAGACAGCGCGCGCGCTGGGGGGCGAGTTCGCAGCACAGGTAAACAGGCAGGCCAGGCGCAGGGCGCTGTCGCCTCGGCCACCCAGCGATTTCCAGGCACGCAACTCCGCCTCCAGGGCTCTGTCCCCGCGCTCTCGTCCCCGCCGCTTTCGCAGCCCAGCAGCCGCCGCAGCAGCACTCCACACAAAGGACTGTTCCCCGCCGAGCAGCGCCTCCACCTCCACTCCTCCTCCGGTGACAGCATCCCCGACAGCAGGGCTCGGGGCGCGGCGGTGCGGGGGGAACCTGTCACTCCCGCAACCGAGGCGGTGGCAAAGGCTTTTTTTTTTCTTTTCCTTTTTCCTTTTTATTCCTTCTTTCTTTTTAAAATTCGCCTCTTTGCCTTTTTGTGGTTCCACCCCTCTCTCTTCCCCCGATAAACAACTCTCCTACCCCCCCCCCCAATAAATAAATAAAAGGAGGAGGGTCAGGGCAGGAGTGGGGGCAGGCAAGGCGAGGCATCTGGAGCCAGCCAGCCAGGCAGAGTCCGCACCGACAGGCGCCCGCACGCACCTCACACCATGAGATGGCGACGCGCCCCGCGCCGCCCGCTGGGTACCAGCCCCAGCATCCCGCATCCCCGGCCCGCCGGCCGTTCGCCTCCTCTGCTGCCGCCGCCGCCGCCGCCGCTGCTGCTGCTGCTGCTGCTGGGGACCGCGGCCCTGGCGCCGGGGGCGGCGGCCGAGCGGGCGGCTCCCGCGGGGGCCTCGGTGTGCTACTCGTCCCCGCCCAGCGTGGGCTCGGTGCAGGAGCTGGCCCGGCGCGCCGCGGTGGTGATCGAGGGAAAGGTGCACCCGCCGCGGCGGCAGCAGGGGGCACTCGACAGGAAGGCAGCCGGCGAGGCAGGGGCAGGGGCGCGGGGACAGCACGCCCAGGACCCGCCGCCCTCCCAGGACCCTCCGCCCGCTGCCAACTGGACCCTGCCCACCGGATCCCCAGCGCCCAGCCCCGACCAAGCCTGGGACCCCGAGCCCTATCTGGTGAAGGTGCACCAGGTGTGGGCGGTGAAAACTGGGGGCTTGAAGAAGGACTCGCTGCTCACCGTGCGCCTGGACACCTGGGGCCACCCAGCCTTCCCGTCCTGCGGGCGGCTCAAGGAGGACAGCAGGTACATCTTCTTCATGGAACCCGATGCCAACAGCAGCGGCCGCGCGCCGCCCGCCTTCCGAGCCTCGTTCCCCCCACTGGAGACTGGCCGCAACCTCAAAAAGGAGGTCAGCCGGGTGCTGTGCAAGCGGTGCGGTAAGTGCCTCGCCAGCCCCCGGGGCCGGCCTCGGGGGTCCCCTTCGACGGCTGCAGGGCGCGGGGCGCTCCCAGGTCCTAGAGGAGGGAGGCAGGTGTCACAGGGTCGGGCGATTTCTCAGTGTTTCCGACTCTCTTTTGGGCTTTTGCTCTGGGTGGAATCCTAAGTTTGGTTCTCTGTTGGGCTGCCTAAAACTTTTGAATCCCTCAGGGTTTGGTTCAGTAAGTTGTTAGGGAATGTGCCTGGTGCTTTCTTAGGTGTTGTGCTATTGAACTTGGCTGTGGTTAGGGTCCCCGTGTGGGGGGCTTCTCTGAAAGAGGAACCCGCTGGTTTCCAAAAGCTCTCTCTTTACTTCTGATGTCAGAATGTGGTTCTGAGCAAGTCAGGGGCTGTTTCTGGAGAGTCCTGAGGAGGCAAAGATGCCTCTGCAAATAATGGCAGAGTTTTGGGTTAACTGATATCCCACACACAGGTGGAATGTGTAGCGAGTTTGTATGTGCATGTGAGAATTATAGAGTGAAGTTTCTTGGGAAAATCCTGTTAAGAATTTTGTTCACAGGATTTTGGTTTTGGAGGATGTTTCTCCTGGTGTGGGAACCAGAACAGATGAGTGTAATTGTGGCGCTTTTTATCTAGGCCTTAAAGACTCTCAGATGAGAAGTTTAGCCAACGATTTCCCAGACTTTTCCTATTTTAACCACTGAGGAGTATTCGCTTAGGAGTGTCATATCAGATTTGAGAAATTAGCTGAGAATATAATTACGTGTCTGAGGTAGAATTGCGTTTCTGCCATTCATAAAACCATTTCTAGGACCGAAATATCTGTATCATTTCCTGATTACCATATAATCACTAACACATAGCAGGGATTCCTTCTCAGGCCGTAAATTAGCATGATTACATATTACACATTCTAACATGCCTAATAGCTTTTTCCCCCCTTGGTCTTTATACATTTGTCTAATAGATGGTCGGATTAATTGAATTTTCACAAAACTTAGCATAATGACACACTTTGCCTGCCTGTGGCGCAGAGTGTGTCAGTTATTTTAAATTTGAGTCTGGTGATAGCCAATTAAACGCAGATTTCTGGTTGCCATTTGTGGTGCAGTTAATTAATACCTAATGATTTGGTTTTAATGATGGGCAAGAGCAAAGTTCACCCACTGTTCCTTTATGTTGACAGTGTACCTGGTATGCCAGAAACCTGTTAGGATTGCAGCACTCTGTGAACAGAGGCTCTTCTGAGTGACGTTGGGATTCCCCAGCTCTGGTTGATAGATGTCACTGTCTAACATGGGGAATGCTCCCCGGGAGCTGTCTTGCTGGGGACCATGACAGCTCACCACCATTGTACTGCAGTTTATATTCTTCTGTTACAGAGTCTGAAATAAAACCCCTAAGCCACGCTAGCGTTCAGTTTTCACATGTTTTATTATATGTAATTCAAGAAGGATTTTGACTTTACCCCCAAACCATATGAGTTTCACATCATTTACTGCGCATCCTGGGGTATTACCACAGAGGGGATTGCGGTTAGCAGTGACACCTGGGGTCGAGGGTGTGTTACTAAGTTGGCAATGCTGTTAGTAATGGCTTTTAACTAGAAACAAATGTCAGGTTTCAGGAATAGTGCCCTTCCACGCATTTAGAGACTGTTTGGACATGGAAAATCCATGCTGCTTGGAGAAATCATGTGGTATTTTGTACCTCAAAGACAAAAAAAAAATGACAAAAAGCTTTACTCTCTGTAGATAGTGTTGCCCCTTCAGTTTGCCAGGCAAAGGGAATACATAATTGTAAATCATGGCTTGTTAGGAGGAAGTGAGCTTTTGGATGAACTGATACTATCATCTGCATAGGATTGGGAAGATTGAGAAGTCATAATGTTATTGTGCTAGATTTGTATGGTTACAAAGGTTCAGTTATTTTGGTGTTACATAATTTACAGTAGGTATCATATGATATCTCAGCATGAGGCTTACCTAAGGACTAAGTGAAAGTGTACTAAGTTTCTTTTGAGTCCTATTCACAGGCTACTTTGTATAGGGTGAGTTCAGTAAACCCACATTTAGAATGTTGGGTGGAAAGTGTGTGTGTGTGTGTGTGTGTGTGTGTGTGTGTGTGTGTGTGTTTGAAAACCTGTGAATCCACCCAGCTGTGTGTTCTCTGTTAACAGTGCCATTCAGAAACTACCAGGCAAAGTAACACAGACAAGTGGAAAACATCTAGAGAGAATTAGAGCTGTTTTGTCCTGGTCAAGCTGCTTATGTACTTCCTGGCTAGATTTTAGGGAGAGTGAAGGTGAGAGGATCCTTATCTGACACCAGGAGCTGCCCTCGGGGTGGGACAGTTCTGTGCGGGCTTGAGCCATGGTGTCCGTCTGGGGAAGGAATATAGCAACGTCATTTTGTGATATCATACCCAGGGGGACAGTTTCCAGAGCTGACCGACGCTCTCAGCTGTAATGCTGTTTCCTACAAGTTGCTCAGTAGAACAGGAACTCCACAGGCAACAGATTCGCCTCAGGGTTGAGCTAATAGAAAGGCTTCCCGATTTCCCTCTCTCTCCCTCTATCTACTATAAACTCTTCAGTAGTGTCTATATTAAAAAACAAAAGACATAATAGAATAGACACTTTGAGACAGAAATTGCTAGTGTGTTTAGAAGACAACATGGAATTTCATAGGTTGTTCGCTTGGTAGTTGAAGTTTGAATAAATTACACACTCATGACAATTGTTTGAATTCTTCTCAGTCTTTATTATTTATTTATTTATTTTTATTTATTTTTCTTTCTCGCCTGAATGAACTGAGACATGTAGTAAGGAATTTATGTTTAGCTGGAAAGCAGACTAATTGACTTTTCAATTAATTTTCTGTTATTGAAACAAGTTATTGTTTGCTATGCTGTGCTTTTTGTTTTCAAAGCATTGTGGCTGTTTGAGGCAGAAACCGATTCCAAAAAGGACTAGCAGTACAGATGCTGAGTAACATCTACAGTTGAATCGTACAGATTTGTCCAACATATTTTTATAAGCCAATATAAGTCTGTGTGTTATATGATAGAGAACGAAGATATCTTTATATATGGGAATTATAAACAGGCTTATCAAATATTTGTGATAAATGATACTTACTCTTCCTAATGCCCTCCAATCACTGTTTAATAAAGTGTGCTGACCTTACAATGTTATGAAAACAAAACAAAATGCTGCAGGGATTTTCCAGTGAGCATTGAAGAAAATTATTCTCAATAAAAGCTGTATTAGGGAAGTAGAACTAGGAACAGATTTTGCTCGATGGCTGGTATTTCATGAATACACATGTAAATTTAATTTCCCAAGTATTTGTAACTGCTTTTTTTTTTAAAAGCCGTATAAATCTTGCTGTCAAAAATCTATAGTAGATTCAACCTCCTTCTGTTGAGGAGAAAAACTGTATGTGTATTTATTTATGTTTATATAAAAATATGAAACCAAGATAGGTCATTTGGGAAAACAGTTCTTCAGAATACCAGTGTTTTAAAAGTACATTTAAATACTTGAGTTAGAGTGTTTTACTAGCACTAGGGGATAGTTTGCATCATTTTGGGGAGATCTATAAACCCTCTGAATTTAGGGGCAGTTTTACCACATGTCTTAATGCATTATCAAAGACTGGGAAGGTCAGATAACCCCAAGGATCAAACACCAAGCTGTGCCTCCCCAGGCCTGTGTATTTATAGCAAATGAGAGCAGAGGATGTGCTTGGGGCAGGTTGCTGCCCTTGTCAAATAGAATCCATCCATTTTTTCAGGAAATCTCCCCTTTTTCCCTATTACTCATATTCTTCCTGTTGGCTTAAACAACACGTTTTAAAGCCCGGTTTTCCATTTCAGTGACAATTTATATGCTGACCAGATATCCAGAGATATTCAGCTGCTCTAAGTATTTAGTAATGCTTAGGTTCTTGTAGTTTGTTTAAAATAAGCTTAAACGATAAGAAAAACAAAAACAAAACAAAAACAAAACACCCCATCTCTGTGTAGAGCTCTTATTGAATAAATGATTAGCCTTATATAAATGCACAATATTTCTGGATGTGGTCTGTATACAGTAACATTTCCTACAAGTCTAAGCAGTTACAAAAAGTGCAGCATGTTGTAGTTTTTATAGGAAAGCAAAAGAAATTTTTTAGTGTTTTTTTTTTTAAATATTTTTAGGCCTCATGGATAGTTTTCAAGTCACATATAAATGCTTTAAATCGGCATGAATGTATTAACTCTGTTCGTATATTAGCATCAACTTGAAGTGAAAATTAAAGTAATATTGTGATAGGACAAGACTTACCTGGCTACCCCATCCTGCTCAAATGTCACTTTATGACACATGCACAGATGCTTAGTGACAGGTCACGCTTAAAGGTAAAGTTGGATGACTTGAGAACTGGTCAAGTGGAGAAGAGTCTCACAGCATTGAGGGGCTGCTCTTGTTGACATAGTGTGGTGTTTCCATGTTGCTTGTGTGGGCTATTAATGCACTTGAGACAAACCTATTTCTAAAGGCTTACTTTCTTGATTTTTATCACTAAGTGATCTGTATGTGTTCAAGTAGATTAAAAAAAAATAGTTGAAGTTGACAGGTATAGTTGGGTCGCCTAGTCTCCATTTATGTCAGATTCAATTGTTGGAAAACAATTTCCCCCCAATACTGACCAGCCATCTATGTACTAAAGACAGACATATAAGTTGTATTTTGTTCGTTGGGCTTTTAGAAGGAAAAGTAAGATATTTTCCCTATGGAAAATAGTTTCCTAGGAATCTGTTTCTTAACTTTGACTCACCCTATTGGACTTAGGATAATTTATGATTTTATAACAAAAAATAAAATACCAAGATGAATTTCTTCCCTGTCAGGGGTGTCCTGGCTCTTCTTCACTCAGGTTTCCTGTATATACCCTTATGAAGATCTGCAAAGTCAGCCTCAGGGAAACACTGGGAACATGGCTGGGTCTCAGTGCATGCATATACAGTTACTGTTCATCATCCCATTGACTATCCATCTCTTGACATATTGGGATTCAAAAGGTGCCTTGGATTGAATACGCTGGATGACAGGCAGCTGAGATCCTAAGACTGTGCATGCAAGTGCTCTTTTTGTTCCTGATTGGCTCCTTGTCTCTCTGGTGAGGATACAGGTGGTTACCTGTGTTGCATCTCTTAGTTTACAGGCTTTCTATGAAAACAACAACAACAACAAAGTTTTGTTATTGGACATCTGCCCTAACATGTTGGGAACTGTTAAGAGGAGTTCAGAGTGGTTTGCAGTTCAGGAGCTGGTGGACAGATTGTGTAGATAACAGCGAATGGAGAGAACCTATAGGAGAAAATTGTTTCTTTGCCTTTTATCCTCCTGTAGTAGGAGACATGAGCTAAAAGAGTATATATATACATACATACATACACACACATATATATATGGCCGATATATATATATATATATATATATATATATATATATATATATATATATATATATATCCGATCATGGTGTTAGAGTCTAGGTTGTAGGTATACTTAGGAGTCCAGAGCATGGATGAGAGGTACTAAAGATGTGAGGCCCTCAGAAGTCCTGTTTCTGTAACCACGTCTCTCATCTGGAAACTGCCAATAAGCAATGGAAGCTGTAGAACTGAGAGGCTAACTAAAACCATGCAGTCACAACTATCACTCATTGACTGCATCTTTGGGAGATGCAGCTTCATTTTTTTGTGTGTATTAATAAAACAAGTGATCATTAATTGTTAAGTGGTAAGTGACAGAGACACTCCCAGATGTGTATATGGTGGCAATTATTGATGTAGGCTGTATTTGAAAAGAAAAAAAATGTCCTTCTGATTTTTTCCCCTTAACATCACTAGTTTGGTGAGACGTGTATCTGTAGAGAACAGCATAAGGAACCATATGCTTCCAAGAAGCCATTGCCTTCTCATATTTCCCCCAGATTGACTTTTGGTCTTCTGAGAAAGGTTGCCGAAATTCCAGAAACTTTTTTTCTCCCAATTATTATTGGACTGAATTTATCCCATGTAATTTATATCCCAGCAAGAAGTAAAATTCTCTGTGTTGTAAATACTTGAATTACACAAGAGTCTCAAAGAGTTAATGAATCCCTGGGGCTGTTTTATAAAGATCCATTACCACATCACCTCACCTCATTCTGAGTATTTGACTTTAGCATTCAGGAATGCTGTGTTCACCTTTGCTCTTTTATTCATGGAATTTGAGCATCTCAGTAGTGTTAAATTTATTTCATGATGAAATTTGGTTTTAATAACTGAAGAGGAATAGTTTCTCCCATGTCTCTGAGAAGCAAGAAGTTTTGGGGAGGGGTGTTGAGGTACTTTTCTCTTACCTGTCTTGTTTTTAAGGTCACATCAGTTCTTGGTTAGACTGCAGGTAAAAGAGCCTGTGACCTTTGGGCTGGGGTAAATGGCAAGGTCCTTCACTGTCTACTTGGCCCTGGAGCCACCATGGGTGATGAGGGGATTCCCCAAATCAGCTGTTGCTGTATTTTCTGTCCCCACAGGGAATAAACTCCATGAAGAGCATGCTAGCCATTCCTAAAGAGGAAATAGATGGTTAGTTTGTTCCATCAGAATTTGTCATTAGACTTCATCCTCGGGGGAGGACTGTGCAATTAGGACCTTTTGGTGTCCTCTGAGGTCAGGTGGTTCAGGTCAGAGTAGATGTGCCCATTGTCCCGTGGCAGCACTGAGCTTAACCAGGAGACACCTCTGCTCGGGGACTTCTTTCCTCTCTTGTCTTCCTCCCATCACTGGGGTTGATCACATCTTGTCCTTGGGAACACCAGGGCTTTCACGGGAGCAGGTGGTATGTTTACATGGTTGTCTAGTCGTCACTGTAATCTGTCTCCAGAAGATTTCCACCCCCCTAACCAATTCTGTTAGTACCCCCCCCCCACTTTCCTTCTCTGTCCCCAGAAGCCACCGCTCTGCTTTCTGTCTTTATGGCTATGGCTATTCAGCATATATGCAATAGAACAGATAGCGCTTGTCCCTTTGTGACTGGCTTATTTCCACTGAGTGTTATGCCTTCACCATTCATATGTACTGGAGCAGGTATCAGAGCCTTCTGACTTTAACACTGAATAGTATGCATTTTATGTTGTACAACACAGTTTTTACCCGTTGTTCACCCATTTGTGACATACCAGTGACTTCTGTCGGTGCCTATTGTGGATAATGCTGCTGTAACATGAGCAGAGAAATACCTGCTTGAGCTCTCGCTCTCCATTTTGGGGAATTTGTCTCCCTGGATGGAATTTCCAAATCTTAGGCTTAGTCTATGCCTTTTTTCATAGCATCTGCACACTTTATACCCCTACCAACAGAAAACTCAAGCTCCGGTGCTGTGGGATGTTCTGTATGTCCTGTGGGAGCCCTTCTTGGGTTCTTTGTGGCGTTACCCAGCAGGTCCGTATAGAGGATGATTAGGACCATGGGCCTGAGTGCAGGTGTTTGAGATGGTCTGCACTTGGCTGTGCTGGGGGATGGTCTGTATGTCAAGTTGCTCTGATTGGTTAATAAATAAAACCTGATCGGCCGTGGCTAGGCAGGAAAGATAGGCGGGACTAACAGAGAGGAGAAATAAAAGGACAGAAAGGCAGAAGGAGACGCTGCAGCCGCCGCCATGACCAGAGACACTGCAGCCGCCGCCATGACCAGAAGCATGTGAAGACGCCAGTAAGCCACCAGCCACATGGCAAGGTATAGATGTATGGAAATGGATCAATTTAAGATAAAAGCACAGTTAGCAAGATAAGGACAGTTAGCATGGGTAGGAGAAGTAATTTCAAAAGGTTTGAGGAATGTTAGATGTTTTGGATGTGGAAAGCAAGGACATTTGAAAAGGGACTGTAGACAGGTCATTCCCAGAAACAATGTTTCTTCAAGGAACACAATTAGCAGGAAGCCTGCCACGGCCATGCAGTTTGTAAGCAAAATAAGTCTCAGTGTTTACTTTGTTGGGTCTGATAGGCTGTGGGACTGGCGGGTGACAGAGATTTGTCCTGACTGTGGGCAAGGCGGAAAACTCTAGCTATACTCCAGCCTCTTCACACCCTCCCCAGCTAATATCATCTGTGTGGCTTTGATAACAGCCATCCTAGTGGGTATCAAGGGATGGTGAATGTTGTTTATTTTGTTTTCTGTACAAAGTTATTATGTCTATTATTGCCATTAATAGGAAACAGGTTCTCAGAAAATAGGTGTTAATCTATTAATAGCTCTAATTTGTGCAGCTCTTAGAGGCCTGATTCTGAAACCACCAAATAATGAAGTTAGAAGAGACAACGGCTTATTTAAAACAAAGGGATACTTAAAGAATACAGTTAAGAAATACTTTTTAATGCTTATCATCAAATTTTGCATGTCAGCTTATACTCCTATCAATTTAGCCCAGAGAGATGCCTTATCATATGCACAACACTATCGGAATCTTTCAATTGATTTAATTTAGTCATTAAAATTGCCACTTTTTTTCTTAATGGTTTCCCTGTGTATATTCCTATATTGCTCAAAGCCCCATCCATTGACTGCTGAGCTGGAGTCTGAGTCATTCTGAAGATTCTGCTGTTAACTCAGGCTCTCTCTTTCCCAGTCTCTCTGGATACACACACTGACTGCAGCCATGGACACTCTGTCCCACTCCCATCCCAGTGAAAAATCAGCCTCACCTTGCTCATCTTACTCCAAGAGCATGTCCATCCAGTCTCACTGCTCCATGGCCAGGTGTGGGTTTATTTCCTCTGTCTTCTGCCTATGTCTCTATTCTCTCCCCATATCTGCCTAGGAGGATTATGTTCCTCTTTCAAGAGGTAACCCAAATACCACTGCTTTCCCTGATGTTTCTGGAAATGGCTCCTGCGAGAAATGCTCACGGAAGCCTTTGGACACAGAATGCCACTTGACAGCCCACTTTGTGCTAGTTGCAAGAGCTCCTGCATCACGTCATGTTCTTTAACATTTGCATATTCTCAAGCTTTTCTTTGGGCATGTCTTTTCCTGAGCAGGCAACAGTATTCTGATGGGCAGGTATTTGCTGTGCTTACGGCTCATTCACAAGTGAAAAATGCCTTAGTCTAAGGAGTGAGAGGAACCTTGCTATTGGCCCCTTCTAAGTGTACTGTGTGATTTAGAGCCGCTGACTCTGTCAGTCTAATACATAAAATTGGAAAGTAGAGCTAAGATGCTTTCTGAGGTCCATTCAGATGTACCTAGTGCTTATCTCAGTAATAAGCCAAACTCACTAACCACCTCTGCTCCTGTGTATAGAGCCTTTCTCTTTCTTTTTTTTTCTCATGCGAATATTCTAAGGGGAATGAGTATGGGAAAACAATGGTAGGAGTTTTAGACAACCCAAGAAAGGAAGGAGAGAGCTGGAAGAAAGGGGTGTGGATGTGTCTGTCTTCCTTCATTCAAATCCTGGGAGCTCCATTTCCTTTTTGTGTTATTTTATTAATCTGTCTCAAACACTAAATTAGTGATATTCGTCGCCATCATCTTTACAGAAAGCAAAAATCGCCACACCTGCCAACCTGCCTTTGAAACAATAAAGCGTGACTAATGGATTAACACACAACTGTAAGCTTTTAAAACAAAAAACTTCAGTTATTTGTGTAATGAGACAAAACAAGCATTCATACTGTTCTACCTGGAATTTTTTTTCTAACAGTATAACCATGCCATAGTTTTAGGTTCTGATAACCAGTGCTGTTGACGAAATTTATGGTGCCAACACAGAGTCTGAACGCTTGGTCTCCAGTGAGTCTGGGTTTGGTGGGGCTAGGGACAGGCTCCCTACCATGAGGCAGGGGTTGAGTCCTTCTTTCTCTGTTTATCGTTATAATGGTATGGACAGGAAGGTGATGTTGCTAGTCCTTTATGGGTAAAGGGACAATGCAGAAAGAAGGTGACAAAAAGAAGATAATTTGATGGGACTTCTCAAACTGCTGCACCAAGAGTCATGACTGGCTTTGCAGTACGGGACAGGCTGTGTGGGGCTTAACTGGGCAAGGTCCATTTTCTTCCCCTTTGTTGTTTGTAGGCTCAGCTTCCTCCGGGCTTTTCCACTGCAAAAAAAAAATTCAATGATGCTTATAAATAATGGCTCTTCAATCTATATCTCAAGCCTGGAACTTTCCTTTAGAATCTAGCTTTATACATCAAACTACATACGAGATAACCTGAAATCCAATATGCAATGCATGGTAAACATATCAAAGAGAGCCTGTCTTCTGCCAGCCGTCTATGCATCTATTTACTAGCAATGAAACTATGATCTCCACTATTACACCACTGTTGCTGTTGCTGTCCTCAGTGGTTCATTGATGAGCATTTATTGTGTATATATATGCTGTATATGAGATATAGCAGTGGGAAGTGATAAAAAAATAACTTAGCCCCTCTGCATTTTGTAGAATTATTTTTTTTTTAAATTTCCAACAAAACCCTCTCTTTGTGACATGAATAATTGGCCAAGTATTATAATTCAATATATATCTGATAGTTATATGATAATATATTAAACAGTATATTAACTAATTATATGTGATATATATATATAGGCTTGGTGATTCTCAGACTCTTCTTCTTTTTATTTTTTGGTTTTTCGAGACAGGGTTTCTCTGTGTAGCTTTGGCACCTTTCCTAGAACTCGCTCTGTAGACCAGGCTGGCCTTGAACTTACAGAGATCCTCCTGCTTCTGCCTCCCCAGTGCTGGGATTAAAGGTGTGTGCCACCACCATCCAGCTTTCAGATTCTTCTTGATTCCCAAATTCCATTGTCTCTATGATAGATCTCCTTCTTACTCTTGCAGTAACAACTTCTTGCTGTGGAATAATCCTTCTGTACACTGTGTGAGTATATGCTGCTATGATTGGTTTAATAAACAAGCGGACTGGCCAATAGCTGAATAAGATAAAGTTAGACGGGAAAGCCAAACTGAGAATGGAGAGATGGGAAAGGGTGGAGTCAGAGGAGTCGGCAGCCAGAGAACATGTCAGACACACAAAATGGGATAGAGGTGAAAGCCACAAGCCTCGAGGCAGCACATAGATGAATCGAAATGGATTAAGTTGTAAGAGCTAGTTAGTAAAAAGCCAGAACTATTGGTCAAACATTTGGAATTAATATAAGTTATTTGGGTCTTGGCAGCTGGGACAGGAAATGTCAGTTTACAACTTCTTATCTTTGTTTGAGGAATCTCCTCTTCTAAAAATAGTCTTTATACTGATATTAGAATGACCTTTCTAAACAGAAATGATTAAACTATTGAAGGTTCTTAAGCTGCCATCAGAATAAAATATTCTTAATAATAGCACAGAATGTCTTTCATCATTTCCCTCAAGCGCTTAAATTCAAAGAAAATTTGATCAAGTTTCATTTTATGTGTGTGGGTGTTTTGCTTGTGTGTATATGTCCCTGCAACATGTGCATGTAATGCTGGCAAAGGCCAGAAGAGGGCATCGGATACTCTGGAGCTGGAGTTGTGAGCTGCCATGTTTGTGCTCTGAGTCCAATCAGGATCCTTTGGAAGAACAGTGAATGTTTCCATCTCTCTCCAGCCTCGTGTCCCAAGTATTTTTATCTGGTTCCTTTTCCTGCCTAGTACCTGCTGCCACACTAATAGCATTGCTGTACATGTGTCGGTAGCTCTGGGGTACCATAGTTTTGTGCATGTTCCTTTCAGATGTTTCTCTGTATACCTTTTGCACTGTTGCTACCCAGTTGTGTAATCCTGACTACGTTCTTCCTTGGTAGATGGTTAAACAAAACATTATAGCCAGAGAATAGATTATTCCGAATTCCTTAAAAATCTTGTAAAGGGGGACTGGTGAGGTGGCTCAGTATGCTCTTGATGATCATGTCTGTCAACCTGAGCTTAATACCTGAAACCCATGTAAATGTGGAAGTATAGACAGATGCCACAAAGTGGTACTCTGATCTCCATATCATGCTGTTTTGCCTCCATGTCCACTCATTTGTCTGTCTGTCTGTCTGTCTATCCATCCATCCATCCATCCTTGTAGAAGACAATATGATAAGCATACATTTATAGGAGATTGTCTAGTACTCTGTGATTTATTATCTTTCTATCATCTCTCCTGTATCTGTCCTATCTCTATATTTGTCAGTCAAAAGAGAAAAAGGAGCCCAGAACTTCATATAGTAAAATGTTAACAGTATTTTCCCTCTAGTGTTCATATTACAGATGTTTGGATTTTTCTTCATTTTGTTTATTTGTACTTTGTACTGTTTCTGTAAGGACTAGTTATCAGTTTTGTGACAAGGAAAAATAGTATTATCTCTAACAAATACTGACTGTGGGAAGAGCTGTCACATTATTTTGTTCCTCTAGAATATTTCCTTTAACACAGAGTATGCATTGTGAGGATACGCTAGCTGCTGTAATCAATGGAACCTTAAGTATTAACATCTCAAATGAAATAGTTTATTTCCACCCTATCAATGGACCAATCCTGGGATGTTCTAGTCTCTCCTCTCCTCTGTGACCAATGCTAACACCTGAGTCACAGCTGAATCCCACCATAAGCAAATTGGTTTAAAACAGTAGAGTTCCAGTTTGTAATTGTCATTTTCTTTTCAAGAATAGAGCTAGTTTCTGAATGTACACAAATTCATTTTCTGTTGCTTCATTGTAGTGGAGAGCCCAGGAGCCATGAGCATATCATCAAATACATCTGTTTATTATGGATATATAGCATATTAACTACATTTCTTCCTTGTGCTCAATTTATCATTTTATGGGTGAGTTTTGGACAAAGCAGTCAGGGTTTCAAGTGCACCATGCCTGTTTTCATTTGCATTAGCATTGCAAACGTAGAGGGTCAGCCCATATGCCCTGCCTTTCATTGGCATGTGAGGAGGCCTTTCCTAGCTCCGTGCTTAGCAAATCATTTTGATATAGGGACTGTGGAGAAATGCTCTCAAGCTTTATCACTCCTGATTTAATTGAGTTTCATGATGCACTTTTGTTTTCCTTAGGAGGATAAATTAAAAATGGCTGATAAAACTGCCTGTAAAAGCAAAATTGTTGGGTCAAACCTGCCCAGTATATTAAACATATTGATGAGTTATCTGTCCACTGTTTTTAATCACTTTTATTAACTCTGCTGTAGTTTTATTTCTAGTAACTCACTAAATAACAGTCATTATATACTCAGTAATATTTCTCTTTAAAATACTATCAAAAAGTCCATGAAAATGATTAAGGTGCCAATATCATCCACTTACTTCCTGTTAGCAAGAATTGTTGGTGATTTTTTGATTAGCTGGGTACTTGGTTGTGCTTGTGTGTGTGTGTGTGTGTGCGTGTGTGCGTGTGTGCGTGTGTGTGCGTGTGCGTGTGTGCGTGCGTGCGTGCGTGCGTGCGTGTGTGTTGTGTGTGTGTGTGTGTGTGTGTGTGTGTGTTTGTAACCAAGGAGAGAAAGAAGATAATTCACAACAGGTAGGTAGAGACAATGACTGGTTTTGAAGCTGTGTAAAATAATTAGTCTTTTATTCATCTACATCATACATGTTCCAATTATACATGTTTTAAAAAATCTTTTTATTAAATCCTGAAAAGATGAAGAAAGTAATTATGTGTTGCATGTATAATATAAATAATAGTGATATGATTGTCATTCTTTTTGGTCTTGTCTTTGTTGTGGGCCTTTGGTTTTATGGGATTTTGAGTTATTCTGACCACCCTCCTCCCAAAAAGTACCTTAAAAGAATTTTCTTGCTATAAGTTCAAGAAAATGGAATAAAAAGTTACCATTAACTTAATTCTTGTCCTTTCCCCATCAATTTATGTGGCCATCAAATCTTATTTCTTTTCCCTAATATTAAGGCATCACTACCTGTGAGGAAAATTATAGGTGCTTTCTGAATATATTATATAGATAAATAATGAGAGTCATGAGATCTTTAAACAATTATATGTAACTAATAGGAAGTAAGAAGTAAGGGGCTTATTAACTTACTTAATCACTAAATATTTATTGGGCATTTATTATTGATATGTCAATACTGATGTCTGGAATAACAATGAAGAGGTTAGATATGCTCATTATTAACTGATAGTATAGAAATGTAAAACATTTACACAAAATAATGACAGGATATCTCATTACAATTGTTCTGTGCCTTATAGGGGAAAATGTAGGATGCCATGGGAACAGACAATAGAAGAATTATGATAAATAGTCTCCATGGTTGGTTCTACCAGATTTAGAATCACCTGGGAGACACTCCTCTGGGTGTGTGTCTTTAGTGAATTTTAAATGAGGAGTTATGTAGGCAGTACCATCTCATGAGCTTGGAAGGAGTCCAGCAGCTTGGCAGCATACAGCTGCTTCATGGTCCTATTGCCATGACACCCTACCATGAGCTACGACTATTTCTCTTCTTAAACCAAAAGCCAGTATAAGTCTTTTTTCACTTAAGTTGTTTCTGTTAGGTACCTTGTCAAAGCGATGACAATGGTAACTAATACAAAGAAGTGGTACCCAGAAGTGGGGATGTTGCTGTACAAACCCCTCTATGCATCATAGTCCTTTGGGACTGGCTTGTGGGAGAGAGTTAGAGGAGACAGGAGCATATTAGAGAATCCTAGAGTTCTGAAATTGGAGGTTAAGGGAACATTCTTGTGGGAGTTTGGGAGACTAAAATGCTAATAGAAATGCACAAAGTCCTGGCTCCTGATGTTTTAGAGGAGGGCATGGACTCTATAGGGAACTGGGCTAGAAACCACTGATGTTAAATTCTGGTAAAGAATCTGGTTCCATCCTGCCTGTGCCCTATGATCTTAAGTGAAGCCGAGTTCAAAAGTAAGGTACTTAATTTATTTCACGGAGGAAATTACAAGAGAGCATAGTGTTCAGGCTGTCGGCATGACTTTGAATTTTATTTTAATTACCTCTGTGTGTATGTGTCTCTGTATGGGTATGCGCACATGTGCAGGTGTTCACAGAAGGCAGAGGCATCAGATCTCCTGGAGCTGGAGTTACAAGCAGTTTGGAGCTACTTGACATGGTCCTGAGGAACCTGATTTGAGTCCCCTGCCTGAACAGTCTGTACTCTTAGCCTCTGAGCCGTCGGTCTAGCCCCAGGGTGTGGCATGATTACTATTGACCGATCTTATCCAGTTTACAACGATAGAGAGCAGGCAGTAGAACAGAAGGGCTATGAGAAAAATGGGCACTTGTTCAAAGAAAGGTCTACAAGCGAATTTAAACATATGGTCAAAGTGGATGGTGCAGGTTAAACACCTGTAACTGTTAGAGTTTAGCATCATTAGAGGGAAACCTGGGCTCCACATGGGACCACATCCATGTGAGGCTCCAGTGTAGCTACAGTTTTCCTGGTCCTGCCTGGCCCACCGTCAGGACAAATATCTCTCACCCTCCAGTCCCTCAGCTGCTCAGACCCAACCAAGTAAACACAGAGACTTATATTGCTTACAAACCATATGGCCATGGCAGGCTTCTTGTTATCTAGTTCTTCTATCTTAGATTAACCCATTTCTGTAAATCTATACCTTGCCACATGGCTCGTGGCTTAAGAGGTATCTTACATGTTGCTACTCATGGGGGCAGCTGGCAGCATCTCCTGACTCAGCCTTCCTGTTCCCAGATTTTTTTTCTCTGCTTGTCCTACCTATACTTCCTGCCTGGCTACTGGCCAATCAGCATTTTATTTATACAGAGCGATATCCACAGCACTCCAGCTTGTAAA